>NC_021166.2:34447275-34462680 GCF_000331145.2 Cicer arietinum | reverse complement strand
AATTCCAAACCAAAACCCTCCTCGAAGGGCCGTAAATCATAATTGTACCGCCTATCGCAGGCCAAAGTATCAATTACTGAGGTGCCACCTATCACGGGTCTGCACGATTTACTAAAAAGCGTAAACCATAAATGTACTGCCTATCACGGGCCCGTATCATTTACCGAGGTGCCTGATAGCGTTTCAGCAAGTGTACTGAATCGTTGCAAGTAATAATAAAATGGTAGTATCGAGTGTCGAACTCAAGGATTGCGTTTTACTATTGAATTATATTTAGTTACTAAAGTTGAACAAAAGGTTCCCAAGTTGATTGAAATAATATTTAAAATTGACAGCAGTAATAAAATTGATCTTTTATAAATTGAGAAAAATGTCAGGGATGAGTTTCACTTTGAATCCAACCTTGGTGTCTAATTTGATCCTAGTTATTGAATTCCTTTATTGAATTATTACCGAATTCTCTTTATTATTATTGCCCTAATGTCTTAGTGACAGGACCTTTAATTCCAAAGTAAGCCCTAATTCCTTAGTGGATTTAATATTAGAATTAAGCATTACTGTACATAAATTCTCTTTTTAAAATATTGTCTCTTCAACTAATTTAATTGGTTTCATGACCTACATCTATCCCTAGACTACAAACTCGTGAATTTCTTATCTCAAGCATTTGTAAAGTCCACTTCCATTTTAAAATATGAATCGTAGAACATTTGAATGTTGATCAAGCAATAAAAAGCATTAAGCACATATATGAGAAAAATAATTCAATAAACTCATTCATATAACTAGAATTCAAATTAGAAAAATAAGGGTTTCATCTTATTACACTCATCCCTAACAAATAGAGTTTAGTTACTCATGACAAAGATAGAAAATATAGAGATTAGAGAAGAATTACAAGAAAGATTCATGAATGATTCTTGATAAAACTACTTCAATGGTGTTAGAAATGGTCGTCTTTGAGTTTCTATGTTAGGGCACAAGTCTTCCAACTTCCCAATAGTAAAAAATATGCCTAAAAAGTGAGAAAAAAAATGCATTTTAATGAATGCTGACGCGTGCCACGCGCCCCAGGCACATGCTTTGTGCCTCAAGCGCGGCTGTTGCGCCTCAGGAGCACAACTTCTTTTGTTTGACGTTGTCTGCATTTTTCTCCTCATTTGAGTCTGAATTGGGTTCTGCCGTCTTCATGAAAGGTGTAGCTATAGTATATATATATATTATACTTAAAACTCACCCAAACAAATATCTAACAATATCTAGATATTTATCAAAATTACCATTTCACCCATAACGCATTAAATTCTTCGTAAAAGATTCACCGCAGCTAATGTAATTTATTCATCGACGAGTAATTCTAATCGGCATCAAAATATCTCTTTGGTCATATAAACTCCAAAATATTAATAACTTTGGCTAAAAAGCCTCCGAGTTCAATACCAAAATACACTAAAATACATAAAGTATACTTTAAAATTATGGGTCTTACAGGAGTAGTCATAATTTTGACTTCACTTATTTTGTATTTTGTTAAGAGATTGTTGATATATTTTTGTTGACATATGAAAATTCCATTTTTGTTGATTATAACCTTGAGCAACTAACTTTCCTTTGTTTCTTACAACCTTTCCTTCTTCATCTAGCTTCTTTCTCAAGACCCATTGAGTTCCAATTATTGTTTGATCTTGGAACAAGGGTTCAAACTTCATTTTTCTCAAATTGCAGAAGTTCTTGTGTCATCGCATCTATCTAAGATTGATTACCTATTGCCTCTTTAGTGGATTTTGGTTCCATTGGAGATATCATTTCCATGATGCTGTTTACACCATCTTTAAATGATATTCTTGTTCTAATGTCATCAGTTGTGTCTCTAATGATGTGATTATAAGGTTGATCACCTATTAGTTTCCAACTTCTAGGACGAGTTTGAAACAGAGATTGTTTATCAATCTCGTTTTCCTAGGGAACAATATGTCGTGTTTGCCCAGATTGTTCTTCCTCCTCATCATCTTTCTTTTTTAAATCAAGATAATCAAACTCATCCAATAATATGTGCATACTTATTTCAACAGTTTTGATTTTCAAATTAAAGATACGATATCCCTTAGATTCTGTTGAATATCCTAAAAATATAGCTTTGTCCGATTTTGCATCAATCTTTCCCAAGTTATCTTTGTTGTATAAGAATTAGCAATAACAACCAAAGATTTGAAAAATATGAAATATTTGGTTTCCTAATTTTCCAGATCTCATAGGGTGTTTTGTTAATTATTTTTCTAATTGAAACATGATTCAAGATATAGCAAGAAGTGTTTATAGCTTCAGTCCAGAAATATTTTTCATCATTTGATTCTTCCAAGATCGTTTTTGACATCTCTTGCAAAGTTCTATTCTTTCTTTCAACAACTCCATTTTATTGAGGAGTTCTTGCACGAGATAGATTATGAGAGATGTCAAGTTCATCAAAAAATGTTTTGAAGGATGCAGTAATGATTTCACCTCCATGATCACTTCTCACATTGATTATATTGGATTTCTTTTCATTTTTAACCTTTTTACAGAAGTTTTTGAAGGCATCAAATGCATCATCCTTTTGTTTAAAAAATAGTACCCATGTGTATCTAGAAAAGTCATCAAAAATGACAAAACCATATTTCATACCTCCTAGACTAGTGGTTTTGATGGGACCAAAAAGATCAATGTGAAGTAGTTCAAGAGGTTTTTTAGTTGATATAAATTATTTTGAGTGAAAACTACTCTTACTTTGTTTTCCCTTTGCATGTGAAGTAGTTCAAGAGGTCCTATAACAAGATATAATTTTGATAAATTTGAAATTGTTTTCATACTTACATGTCCATATCTTTTATGCCATATCCATTTGTCTTTATTTATGGACATGAGGCAATATTCGACTGGTAGTTCTTCAATGTATCAAACATACAGGTTTCTCTTCCTAGATTCAGAAAATATAGTTTCACCAGAATTTGTCATTCTTACTTCACATATGTTTGGTTTAAAAATAACTTCAAAGCCATTATCACAGAGTTGACTTATGCTTAGAAGGTTATGTTTTAATCCTTCAACATATTGAACATCATTGATTTTGGCAGAATTTACTTTACCTATGGTACCTTTGCCTTTAATTTTTGTTTGATTATTGCGACGAACCCTCCATCTTTTTTGATAAAGGACACAAAGCAATTCTTGTCACCTGCCATATGTCTTGAACAACCACTGTCCAAGAACCATATCTTTTCTTGATATCTTGAAAACCATCATGCATGATTTGTTCCATTAACTTTAGGTACCCACTTGGTCTTGGGTCCTGGAGTGTTAGTTTTAAAATATGATTCTTTTTTAATGTTATATGTTATCTCAGAGTGGCCAATCTTGGACCAGGAGGAATATCTAGTGGTTTGTTTTGGTAAAGCTCCAAAACATTATCCTTTTGTTACATTTGTTGGAGAACGTTCTCATTTTTTAGATTTTGAGAAAATTTTACTTTTAATTTGTTCCAAAATGTTATTCTTTTCTGAAGATCTTTTGTTCTTGATTTTTTCATCTCTTTTTTCAAAATAACATGCAAATTTCAGATGTCCAATTTTGTTGCAATATGAACATTTAATTTTGCATTTTTCTTCTTTCCTTTCAGGAACAAAAAAGTTTTCATACATTTTGGTTTTTTGAGTTTTATTAAAACCAAGATCAGCTTTATCAAATATTCCTAGTTGAGATTCCATGATTCTTTGAAAGGTTTAAGTAGGTTTAATAGAATTTGACAAATCATTTTTAAGAATTTCAACTTCAGCTTTAAGGAGAACGTTCTCCTTTTGAGATGAAGATCGTTCTTGACTTTCTGAACTTTCAGTTTCAAAATTTTTGAGTTGAGACTCTTTCATATTTTTAATGATCTCTTTAAGTTTATCATTTATAGCCTGATTTTTCTCTTTCTCTTCTTTTTTCTTGTGAAATTTTTCTTTAAAAGAACTACACTTTTGAATAAGAAAGTTTAAATCATTTAGCAAATTATCAAATTCTTTTTCCATATGTTCACATAAAAGACAAGGTTCAGACTTTGTTACCTCTACATCTTCAGTGTTAACCATCAAACATAGGTTGGCTTCTTTAGGTTCATCTATTTCTGATTCATCACACTCATCCCAGGTTGCCATCATTGACTTCTTCTTGAAGGGGAATTTCTTTGGTACTCTTTTGTTCAATGGACATTAAGTTTTATATGTCCTTGTTTATTGCATCCAAAATATGTGATTTTACTTTTATCTACTTCAGTTTTGAAGTCCTTTTTATCTGGAGATCCCTTTTCGATTTGATCTATTCTCGTCATCATTCTTTGTGTCTTTCTTGTGAGGAGAGCAATCTATTCATCAACATCTTCTTAGCTATATTCTGAGTTACTTTTCTCATTTGTTTGTTGAATACTTGGTGAATTTTCAGATGCATTTAAAGCTATTATTTTGCCTTTCTTTACAGGTTTATCTTCTTGTAACAACACTTCATGTGCCCTCAGAGTTCCAATAAGTTCTTCCAAGCCTAGTACCTCAAGATTCTTTGCTTGACTTATAGCCGTCGCCATTGGTTTCCACATGATTGGAAAACATCTCATGATCTTTCTTACCCTGTCTTGTACTGAATAGGCTTTTCCAAGGGAACACATTTCGTTCAATATGGTTGGGAATCTTGATTACATTTCATCGATTGTTTCTCCTTCATTCATTTCAAATAATTCGAACTTTTGAATGCCAATGCCAATTCTTGTTTCCTTAACATGGCTTGTTCCTTCATGGTGAGTTTGCAATGTGTCCCATACTTTCTTTGCTGTATCACATTAATCTACTCTTTCACTTTCTTCCCTGCTTAAGACACATGATAAAAATAATTGAGCTTTTGAGTTGAGAAATACCTTGGATTTTTCATCTGTTGTCATTTCTACTTCTTTCTTTTCAACAGATGTTGAATTGGTTTGATCTGCTCTTGGTATGAAGTCTCCATCTATGATAATTTGCCACATACTAGTGTCTTGTGACTTTAGGAACAATTGCATTTTACTTATCCAGAAATAATAATCTGAGTCATCAAAGTATGGTGGTTTATTTGATGACCCTCATTCAACAATGTATTTAGCTTTTGGCATTATCTTCCTGAATCTTTTGCTCTAACACTTTTTGGGTGTTTAATCCTTAGAGACTGGCTTTGATGCCAATTGAAGTAATCATGTCAATTATAAGGAATGGGGGTTTGAATTATAATTTCCCCTTTTAAAAATTCCTGTTTAAAAACTGAAAGTTTAACTCAAGATATATCTTGGTTACAAACGAAAAACGTTATTGGTTAGTGGAAAAACAACCATATCAATTTATCAATATAAAAACTAAATGTAAGACAAATCATAAATAGAGATAGAGATAGAGAGATCACACAAGCATATGTCTTGGTTCACCCAACACGGGTTACGTCCAGTCCTCACAAATGTGAGATTTTCCACTAAGTGCTCAAACCAAGAACGTTCTTGGTTTTCACAAAGTTTCCACATATCAGTATTGATCTATTACACTGTTTCTACCTAGAAAGGATTTCCACAATTATCTTACACTATTTCAGAAAGGATTTTACAAGCTATCTTTTAAATCATAAAAGGAGTTTTACACACTACTCAAGCTATGTTAACAATATAGCCTTCAGTTACAAAGTAATGATTTCGAGAATGTTAGAATCTGGGTATTGCTCAACTCTTGTTTGAGAAATAAATTTTATATATTAGAATCCAGTAATCATTGATTCTAATGTCACACTAAGAATGGAATTGCAACTTAGAATGATTTGAGAAGCTCGAGTATGATTGATGAGTAATGTGTTGCTTGGTACTTTGAGTTCTAGTTTGTTCTTCATCGTGAAGCTTTATTTATAGGCTTCAAGAGAGCTTATGACAACTCATTTATCCGTTGAAAGTAAGCCAACTGTCATGAGTAAGTGAATGGTTAATATTAGCCATAAAGCAAGATTGTTCTTGCTGAAACCAGGAATGTTATTGAGAACCAAGAACGTTCTTCGAATTGGTCTGAGATGAGTTGACTTATATTTGTGATCTTGACAGTTGTCTGAAATGATTATAAACTTTGAGTTACGTGTGCAGGTCTGTTTGAAGGTACAACAACAATGTCCTTTACAGCCTATCAGTTGTACTTGCACTTGCTTGACTTGGAGAATGATCTTGCTTTATGCATTTTATGAAGCAAGGTGTTGAGTTTTCAAATTTGGGAATAATTCTTGCTTAGATTGATCCTTGTATATTTCTGATGAAGATATGGAATGGATAACACTTCTTGGATCTAATCTTTTACATAAAAATATGATCATTCTTGTTTATGGAAGATGTGAAGAACATTCTTCGTTTTTCAAAAATCTATCAAGAACGTTCTTTGTTTTGCTAATTTTGCTTTTTTGATTTTAATAAGATCTGTTTTGTAATACTTGGTACCTATCTTGTTTTAACACACATGTTAAATACCAAAACACTTAGAATCATAATTAGAAGTCTTAATTAACCTTTTGTTTAATTATCATCAAAACATTAATTTGAAATTTTCTCTCAACAGTTACATTATTTTCTTATCATATACTTCTACATTAAAATATTTTATTTAAATATTCATTTTTTTACCTCATGAAGCACACAAACTCAACACACTAGTATTATATTACTTATGTCCCTAATTATAAATACCTTTTAAGAAAACAATTTGTCTATAAATATAAAAATTGAATATAACCACTATTTCGATTTACCAAGTGCATTTATTATTTTTTTCAAACATACCCCTGATTAATCTATATCAATACTAATATTATTTGAAATAAATTTCATGAAATAATTCTTCTACGTACAACCGATTATCTTCCCACAATCATTCAACACTAATTGCATTCATATAAAACCTAACTGATAATTTATTATTTAAATTTAAATAAAAAATAACAACTAAAAACAATCTAAATAAATAATTTAATTCAATCGAAATGATCCAAAAAGATTATAAGTTTAAACTTTTAATTTTTTACCCCTCCTTAAATAGATTATTTTAGAATTTTTATTAAACATTAATACATTACTTTTAGTAATATTGATTTTTGTTTCAATTTGGGTTGAAAAGTAGTATTATTAAAAAGACCAAGTATTAAAAGAGAAAAACACACATTTTTCTTTTTTCTCTCTCACTCATGAGTACATAGAAACCATTCTGACTTTCATTTCTTTCATCGCCAACTATAATTACCCTCCCATCCTAACACACAACCATATTTTGTTACTATTCATCACCATCATCTCTCGCCTTTCCATTTCTTCCCAAGATCCTTCAATGGTAGCAACCACCTGAAGTTCTCCTCCTCCAATTTGACCTCATGCATTTCATCTCCTTCCTCTTAAGTGTCGTTTATCGTTCAAGGCATCACTAAAAGAAGATAAAAAGTATATTAGGGAATCTCATAATCGAACCATTGCAGAAGAGGCAAAAGTGTTAAGAGCTAAGAAACCAGACAAATTCTACAACCCAACTCGGATATAAAAGAATTCTCTCCTTGTCAAGAGGGTGAGTTCTTTTCTTAGAACAAATTTTCACAATTGCATGTGGGTTTCTAGGGTCGATTTTAAATTCATTTACTGTTAGGAATTCATTTTTCTGGGTTTGAAATAATGGGACCTTTAAAATTGAGAGTGAGGAAAACTGTGAGGTTTGACATATAAGAATTGTTGAAACTTGCATTCTTCTCTTCAAAATTTATCTATTATGCATATGTGTTCATGAACATGTATAAAGTGTTAAGGATTCAATGGATGAAGGTGAGATGTTAGTGGGCTAACCGATGTATTATTCGTGTTAACGTGTCATCTGAACCTTCCCTTTGGATGTTCTACGTATCCTCTGAAATTTCCTCTAAGCGTATATCCCCTCTAATCCAACTCTTCATATGATCAGATTTCCTCTGATCTAGTTCTCCATTTGACGTGACTTCCTTTGATCAAGCCTTCCTCTTATCGTAATTTCCTCTGCATGTAATCCCCGATTGATTAGGACTCCCTCTGACTGGGAAATTCCTCTAACTGTAAATTCCTTCTAATAATTGACCTCAGACTAACATGTAGTTACTTTTTTTTAAAATCTATTATATTGAAGTTAGTTAGTTAACTGCAATTGATGTGATAATGAACTATGTATCATATACAAAATATCATGACATGTATGGTCTTAATAAGTTACATGTATGGTCTTAATAAGTTACAGTGAGACATTGAGGATTGTTTCAGAAATGAAACATAAGTAAAGGAAGAACAACTAAGGCGCTAGTTGGGGTCACGTCCAGACCAAGTTTACCAAGAGGTTCTCAATTATCTTGGTGACCCATGTCGAGATAATTGAGGATAATTTTTTCATACTTTAAGGAAAAGGAAGGAACATGCACTTTTCCATACTTAAAAAGGAGGAAGAATGAAAATTGAGGACTGTTTTTCTTAAATAAAATTGCATACTCATGTCATGCTTGATCTTGCATTTAAGGAAAAATAATTTGAACTATTTTCCATTTTTTTTTTTTATAGAACTCACTGAGATTATTATTTCATTCCATATTTTTATATAGATAGGAGGCTTGAGGCAAGATTTCAGACACCAGAGGACAAGCCTCTATAGTTATGTTTATTGAAGTTGTAATTTATTTTATTTTTTAGCACATCAGAGGATGTTTGTAACTATGTACATGTAGTTACAATGACATTCCAATGATTGTTCTTATGAAGACTTATATGATTGCATCTGAAATTTATAAATGTAAGAATTATTATCATTTTCTAGATATGGTTATGGCTATTACACCCTCCCCCTTATGTCTTTATTTTTTTTATTTTAAAGTTCTTTAATTTTTTAGTCGAAAAAATATATATTTTAAATTTCAAAATCATTCAAATAATAATTTTAAAAATTTGAACAATATACTCTAATTTTTTCCGAGTCATTCAACCTCCCAAAAATTTGGTTATGTGTCACTCATATAGAACCTAACAAAAATATTATAATTTAAATACAAATTAACAATAATAAATAAATAAATAAATAAATAAATAAGGAACTAAGTGAAATTTGAATAATTCAAAAAGATTGTAGATTTAAAATTTCAATTTTTTACACCTTGATAAACAATTTTTTTAATCCCTCCCCCTTATGTATTTATTTTTATATATAATTTTGTTAATTCATAATTTTTTAGTCAGTTTTTTAATTTCAAAGTAATTCAAATAAAAATAATAACAATTTTTAAAAATATATTCAAAACTTTATAATTTTTTGAAATATTTGAATGAATCTAGAAAGCAAATGTTTTCAATTCTCTAATCATATGAAAACCAAAATTAAATGAAATAATATACAATAAATAAAATAATCGGTACAACTCTCTAAACATAAAATCAAATTCTCTAATGATATGAAAATAAAAATTAAATAAAATATCTTTTAGAAATTTTGATATTCATATACTTCATCCAAACAATTTTAACATAATTCATTCATGACGAGTACAAATCTTTACACACAAGAATGGAAATCAAATACAATAGTTTACATTAAATAAAATACCTTTTAAAAAATTTTAAATTAGAAACTTAAAAACAATAAAATTTTAAAAAATTTGATATCATTTAATCAATGAATATTCAAAAATTCATGCGTAGATAAAATATGTACACGCAGGGTCAGCTATTGGTACCTGCAAACAACCCGATAACAAAGAACACTCAACTTGTGAGGATCCTAATTTTTTTTAATTTTTATAATATAATAAAATGATGGTGGTTTTAGATTAAATATATTTTTAATTACTATAAATTACGATATTTTAAATTTAGTCTCTATTATTCACTTCTAGTATCTATTATGATTTTATAGGGACTAAAAATATCATTTTTTTTTTAAAAAAAATAACTTTTTAAAAAAGAGACTAAAGGAGGATAAAAAAATTTAGGTACTAAAAAGTTGAATATTTTTTTATAGGGACTAAAATAAAATTTTGAAATTTTATAAAGACTAAAATTTATTTTATTTCATATTTTAAATTATTAAAATTGTTTTTTTTTTTATTAAATGCTCAATTTTTAAATTAGTACAAAACTTTTAAAATATTTAAGACGAGCATGTCTTCGCATAATAATAGTCATATTCATTTCCAAATTTAGGTAAAACATATTCTACAAATAATAAAAATATCTAATACTATGTAATAACAGAAAGTCATATTTTTTTGTATTATTTAACTAATTAATATATATAAATTTAAAAATAATGAACAGTCAAAAGTACTAAAATCTCTAAAGAAAATTTTGTGTACATATAATAATACGCGTATTTTAATATATATTTTGAGCCAGAAAATATACTTCTATATTTATCAAATATAGAAAAATTTCTAATAATAAATAGTTTAATTTTTAAAAATTCTTTATGCTAATTTTTAAAATAATGATATTTAAATCAATAGTTTGTGATGTTAATTTTTTAAATAGAAATCAATTTTGTTATTATAATAAATTAATGTCATATACTATTAATCATTTCTAAGAGTACATTTTTAATTTGTACATTATTATTTTATTTAAATTTCCCTTTTTTCTTTGACAAAACCTTTTTATTTTATCATGAGCAAAATTTTAAAAAGAATCAAAATGTAAGCTGCAAAATAATAAATACCACATAGGAGTAAAACAATATACCATAATATAAATATATCTATTATGATGGAGCAATAAATTTTATGTAGATGATATTTTAATTGCACAATATTATTTAAAGGATGTTGAATATTTTGCATGAAATAACATTACTATTTTATTAACTATATATATGAATATATATCAATGAATACAGAAAATTTCACTCTATATTCTACATTTTATACAAACTACCTATTTTATTATTTTCTTTTTATTTTTCACAAAGAATAAATTATTTTTTCACCTCAATAAATTCAACTTCCGTTCCAGAAAACTTTAAAAAAAGTTTTATAGAACCCATGTGTTTTAAAAATTTTGAACTTTGTATACATGTTTTAGAAAATCAAACTTTGTGTATTGGATATTTTATTTATAATATTTTCGGTATACAAATGTGTTTTACAAAAATAGAACTTTGTGTACCGAAAAACTATTTTTAAAAGTTTTTGGTACATAAGTGTGTTTTAGAAAATTCAAATTGTGTTATGGAATATTTGAAAAAAGTTTTCCAGAAAATAAAAAACATAAAATTTGACTTTTTTTATTAAAAAAGTGTAAAATTGAATTTTTATTTAAAATATGGAGATAGGAGTATAAATGCGGAGGTATGGGGTAAAATTGTTATTAATTATTTAATATAAATAATACATAAATTTTTTTAGTTAAAAATATAGCTAAATAACATATGCGTTCCCTTAACTTAATTTCAGTTAGCATTTTAGTCTTTTATCTTTTTTTTTGCTCTCAATTTAATCATTTATTTTAATTTTAAGTGACAATTTGATCTTTTATGTTTTAAAATATCAACAATGTTATCTTTTTTTTTTTTTTACAAATATTTGAAAAAATTCATCAAAATTTTCGAACAAAACCCATAAAATTAATTATCGTCTTCAATATAATGCAAATTTCATCAAATGCATAACTCAAATATTCAAATAAACTCATATTTTTATCCCCAACAACATAAAATTCATCAAATAAAGAATGAAAATATGAGTTTATTTAAAGATTTAAGTTATGAATTTGTTGAAATTTGCATTATATTGAAGATGATAATTAATTTTATGAGTTCTATTTGAAAATTTGGATGAATTTTTTGAATTTTGTTAAAAGAAGGATAACATTGTTGATATTTTAAAATCTAAAAGATCAAATTGTCTCTTAAAATTAAAATAAAGGACCAAATCGGGGAAAGAAAAAGATAAAAGACTAAAACGATAACTGAAATTAAGTTAAGGAACTGCAGGTACTATTTAACCTAAAAATATCAATTTTCTTATAGTGTAGTATATATAAAATATAAAAATCGGGTTGAACGTTTAATAAGTCAATAGAAATTACACTAAATATGTTTTAGGCATTGTAAATATGACTAAATGAATTTACATATGATTTTTTTTAAGAAGCTGAATACATATATTAAAATAGGTTATCCAAAGCACAATATGTGTCAAATTAATACCACACATGAAATCAAATAAAAGAATTAAAAGCATTCATTCTTAAACATATTAATGGATTACTCCACAATTGGCTAAAATTATTGGAAAAATTATTAACTTTAACTTTAATCAAAGATCAAAATAACACTTAAACACGCGCTATATGATTTGAGGCATAATATTACTTGCTTGAAGACATAATGATTGGAATAGATGGGAATACATTTTTTCCCCAATATCCCCTTTACTTATTTGAAATTTAGTCTTTACATGCATAACATAATAATATTTATAGGTAAAATTATTTTATATTATAAGTACATATATATTAAACTCAATAATAATATTACTATTACATTAATTTTTTTAATTTATATTTAAATAAAGTTGTCAAACGCAAAAATTTAAGTAAACTCGTTTTATCTAAGTGAGTTAATATATAATGTCTTGTTTAAAATTAAGTATATAATGTCTTGTTATACATGACATATATTATATGTTATCATAAATACATAATTTTAACTCAATCATAAAGAAAATATTAAATCACCATAATAAAAATGTCATATTTTTAAACTTGTATTAAATTAGAGATTATGAAAGTTAAACAAGACATTATCTACATCGTTTTTAAATAAATTAATAAAACTAATTTAGTTAACAAATATAAAATCAATAAATAAACCGTAAAATTTTAAAAAAAAATTATTTGCCCAATACTTATTATCAATAGTAGAATTAAACTACTTTTAGAAGATAAAAATGTTAACAAAATAAGATAATAGCATAGTATTTTTATTTAGACATTCAAACATTTAATCCCACATCGGAAGCTTGTCCAAAATTAAAAAAAAAAAAAAAAAAAAAAAAAAAAAAAAAGAAGGATTATCTACAAAACCAACACACACGGTGCCTGTGTAACCTGGATTGAAGTGATATCTATGATATGCATATAATGCGCCGTTTCCTTCATTTAGTCTATCCAATTAATTGGTTTAATTTTACCATTTTTTTATATAATTAGTTCAAACATTTGGTTAGAAACTAGTTTACGGGTTTATGCAATATTAACATAATTTACGAGTTAATTTGCAATTTCAATTGACTTAATTTGATTAGATCTTTGAGTTTACAAGATTAAATTTAGTACCGAGTTAACTCAAAATTGCTATCAATGTTTGTAAAATCACATGAGAACTTATGTTTTGACAACTTTACATTTAAATATTCATTTTAAGTTTAACACATTCAAATGTAAAAATTATTTTAAAAAAATGTAAATGTTATTTTAAAACATGAACAAAAAAATTAATACATTAACTATTTTAATAGTATTTTTAAGAAAAAAAATAGATATTTATAGGCTAAATTACATTCGTGGTCCTTTAACTTAATTTCAGGTAACATTTTAGTCCCTTATCTTTTCTTTTTCCCGATTTAGTCCTTTATTCATAATAATATCAAATAAAGTATGAAAATATGAGTTTATTTGAAGATTTGCGTTACAAATTTGAAATTTATACTATATTGAAGAATATAATTAATTTTATGAGTTTTGATTGAATTTTTTTTTTGAATTTTTGTTTAAAAAAGGATAACGTTGTTGAAATTTTAAAACATAAAATATCAAATTGTCATTTAAAATTAAAATAAAGGACTAAGTCGGGAAAAAAAAAAAGATAAAGGACTAAAACGTTACCTGAAATTAAGTTAAGGGACCACAAATGTAATTTAGCCATATTTATAATAAGGGAAGAAGTAGTATTTTAATTGAAAGAACAGTTAGCTTCAAGACGAAGGCTCAAAGCCTTGGCCAGAAGTGCTCTTATTTTAAGTGTATTTGTTTAAGGTTTCTTTATGAAAAAATCTATTTTTCAAGTCAAAAATTATTTTTGATTGTTTGAATAGTGTTTGTTTTTTGTTAAAAGAAACCATTTTTTGGATAAAAATGAAAAGTTAAAAATAATAGCTTCTCACAATCGCATATGTGATAGATAAGAGAGAAATATGTCACATAATTTAAAAACAAGGAACTTAACTTATTAATGAGAGAAAATGATTTAATCACCTTACCCTTTTGAGAAAA
This sequence comes from Cicer arietinum, assembly GCF_000331145.2. Lineage (NCBI taxonomy): Eukaryota > Viridiplantae > Streptophyta > Magnoliopsida > Fabales > Fabaceae > Cicer > Cicer arietinum. Next base: position 34,448,372 of record NC_021166.2, on the reverse strand, counting down.
TTTGAAATTGTCCTCAATCCATTTTAACTGGGTTTTCTCTCCCTTCCTTGCAACTCTGATATAAGCTTTGAATAATTAAGTTTTATTTTCCTTTTCGATTTCTCCACATTGTTTTTTGTTGTTATTTCTATTCCTTTTATTTGAATCTTTTTATTTTTCTTTATTCATATGTTGATACGAATTTATTTTTGCTTTTTGTGGGTTTATTTAGTGCTTTTTGATGAGTACTTTAAGGAATTTATTTTTGCTTTTTGTGGGTTTATTTAGTGCTTTTTGATGAGTACTTTAAGGTATATTAATCAATTTCGAATTCGAAATGGGTCTAAAAAGTAGATTAAAGTAAAGTAATAAATTTTGAAGTGACCAATTTGAAATATTTCAGTTGTGTACTAACTAGTGTTTTAATGAATGTGAATAATCAAAGTATGACGGTATGCTTCACTATGCGAAAAATCCTATTTTACAGCGCTTTTTTTAAGCCATTTACATCGCTTTTTCAAAAAAATAAGCGTTGTAGTATCTAGCGCTGTAAAAAGATACAACAACACTTTTTAAAATAAAAAGCTCTATAAAATGGGTAGATATATTGCGCGCTTGTTATACTCGTTTTACAGCACTTTTTGGAAAAACGCTGTAAAAGGTGCATTCAATAGATGCATTACTATGCACCTATTACAACGCTTTTTTGAAAAAGCGTTGTAAAAGGTGCATTCAATAGAAGCATTATTATGCACCTATTACATCGCTTTTTAAAAAAGCGCTGTAAAAGGTGCAAACAATAGATGCATTATTATGCACCTATTACAATGCTTTTTTGAAAAAGAGTTGTAAAAGGTGCATTCTTATTTTAATTTTATTAAAAAACGCTGTTAATGGAATTTTTAAAAAGCGCTTTTGGTTTTTTATGACATTTTTTTAGAAAGCGCTGTCTTTAAATTTTTTGTCCAAAATCATTTTTATTCAGAATCAGTTCACACAATCAGTACACAACAGAACTATACAACTTTATAATTTAACTTTATAACTTTACATATTTACACAATCAGTTCACAACATATTCATATACATATTCACATATTGACAACAGCACAGAACTA
>NC_021166.2:34439586-34446775 GCF_000331145.2 Cicer arietinum | reverse complement strand
AAAGAGTCTAGAGTACCATACTTTGGGATAATAAGGCGCTTGTCCGAGTAGAATGTGCGAAAATGATCAATTTCCTCCGGTGTGTGTAGAAGCCGGGATAAATCCATGATGTTAGGATTCCTGGTTCGTTTTCGTGAGGGACCTACTGCTGCATGTTTGGTGCGTGGTCCTCGTTTGCGGGCATCCATGGTGAGAAAGGGTATTTTTGGGGAAAGTGGGTTTTAGAGAAAATGTGGGAGTTGTGAGAGATTTGAAAAGGAATGGCAAGAAGGAAGTAAAGAGAAATGGATTTTGTTAGGTTGGGTGAATGGGTAAATGAATGGAAGGAGGAGGGATGAGTTTTGGAGAGAAGAGAGGAGAAATTAGGGTTGTATTCGAATACCAAAGAAAATAACCCTAAATATGTGAAGCAGCTTTTATACCTGGGCAAAAACGCGAAGGTGTATTCGACTACACCTTCTTGTATTCGAATACACAATTTTCTGGGATCGTGTATTCGACTACACGTCCTTTGTATTCGAATACCGGAAATCTGGGAAAGTTTGTATTCGAATACAGACATTTGTATTCGACTACATAAGCACATATTTGCTTAAAAACTCAGTTTTTTATGAAAATGTGTATCATTTAATACACAAATTCATATATCAAAAAGCAATCATCAGCAAGACATAAGAGATATGACAAACTATGTATATCATGCAATGGTTAAAGATCATTTTCACTCAAAATACCAAGTTCTCTTCGGATTTTATAAAATGAGTCTTTAGGTAACGGTTTTGTAAATATATCGGCCAATTGATTGTGTGTATCAACAAATGTTACCTCAACATTACCTTTAAGTACATGATCCCGTAGAAAATGATGTCGGATATCGATGTGTTTAGTTCTGGAGTGCATGATTGGATTCTTTGAGATGTTTATTGCGCTTGTGTTATCACATCTTAGGGGAATGCATCCGAGATCAACTCCATAGTCATGTAATTGCTGTTTAAGCCAGAGAATCTGGGCACAACAGCTTCCTGCTGCAATATATTCAGCTTCAGCAGTACTAAGTGCAACACAAGCTTGCTTTTTACAAGACCATGAAACAAGGGCATTTCCTAAGACATGACATGTGCCACTGGTGCTTTTACGGTCTGTTTTGCATCCCGCATAATCTGAATCGGAGTATCCTACTAGGCTACATATGCTACCCTTGGGATACCATAGGCCTACATTTGTTGTTCCTTTCAGATACTTCATAATTCTTTTAACAGCTACTAGATGTGATTCTTTCGGATCTGCCTGAAATCTTGCACACAAACAAACACTAAACATGATATCTGGCCGGCTGGCCGTTAGATATAATAATGATCCAATCATACCTCGATATTTGGATATGTCGATGGAAATTCCTGATGCATCTTTATCAACATATGTTCCGGAGCCCATTGGAGTTGTACTTTCTTTGCAATTCTCCATTTCAAATTTCTTTAGTAATTCTTTACAATATTTGGCTTGATTGATGAAGATGCCGTGCTCAAGTTGCTTGATATGAAGTCCAAGAAAATAGTTTAATTTTCCCATCATGGACATTTCGAATTCTCCTTGCATTATTGAAGAGAATTCTTCACATATGTCCTTGTTGGTTGATCCAAATATTATATCATCAACATAAATTTGAACCAATAATGTGTGACCATTTTCTCTTTTGACAAATAACGTTTTATCAACTTCTCCTTTGTCAAATCCTCGTTCACATAAAAAGGTGCTTAATCTGTCATACCAAGCTCTTGGAGCTTGTTTTAGACCATAAAGAGCCTTTTTCAATTTGTAAACGTGTGAGGGATTTTTGGAATCTTCAAATCCAGGGGGCTGCTTGACATAAACTTCTTCATTTATGTACCCATTGAGAAATGCACTTTTCACGTCCATTTGATATAACTCAAAATTCATGGAGCAAGCATATGCTAATAGTAGACGTATGGCTTCTAGTCTTGCTACCGGAGCAAATGTTTCGTCAAAGTCTATCCCTTCCTCTTGATTGTATCCTTGAGCAACCAATCTAGCTTTGTTGCGAACAACTATGCCATTCTCATCTAGTTTATTTTTGAACACCCATTTTGTACCAATGATGTGTTTATTTCCAGGATTAGGAACAAGTTCCCAAACTTGGCTTCTTTCGAATTGATTGAGTTCTTCTTGCATGGCAAGTATCCATTGATCATCTTTAAGTGCTTCACCAATTTTGGAGGGTTCGATTTGAGAAACAAACGCCATGTTTAAGCAAGCATCTTGCAATTTTAACCTTGTTGTGACTCCTTTATTTATATCACCTATGATGTTGTCAATAGGGTGATATCTATGGGTTCTCCATTCTTTAGGAAGATCATCACTTTGCCTTTCAATATTGACTCCACTTTCTTGTTGAAGTTCTTTGCTTGGATCATTACTTTCAAAAACATCATCATCATCACAAGAAATAATATTTTCTTCTTTTATGGGGTTAGTTTCATCAAAGGTTACATGCATTGATTCTTCAACTAATAAGGTTCTTTTATTAAAGACTCTAAATGCTTTACTAGATAAAGAGTAACCGAGAAATATACCTTCATCAGCTTTTTCATCAAATTTTCCAAGGTTGTCTTTACCATTATTTAACACAAAACATTTACATCCAAAAATGTGAAAGTGAGAGATATTGGGTTTTCTACCTTTGTAAAGTTCATATGGAGTTTTCTTAAGAATTGGCCTAATAATTACCCGGTTGGAAACATAGCATGCTGTGTTTACAGCATCTGCCCAAAAGTATTTTGGTAGATTTGAGTCGCTTAGCATAGTTCTAGCAAGCTCTATTAAGGATCTATTCTTTCTCTCAACGACCCCATTTTGTTGTGGTGTTCTTGGTGCAGAAAAATTGTGAAAAATACCATTTTCTTCACAAAATTCTTCAAATGAAGTATTTTGAAATTCCCTTCCATGATCACTTCTAATTGATACAATTTTGGCAGATTGTTCATTTTGGACTAGCTTGGCATAGTTTTTAAATGCCTTAAAAGCTTCATTTTTATTTGCCAAAAATAAGGTCCAAGTGAACCTTGAGTAATCATCAACAATAACTAGTCCATATGAGTTTCCACCAAGACTTTTGGTTCTTGATGGACCAAACAAATCCATATGTATCAATTGTAGCGGTCTAGAAGTTGAAATAACATTTTTAGGTTTGAAAGAACTTTTTGTTTGTTTGCCCTTTTGACAAGCGTCACATAATTTATCCTTTATAAATTTTATTTTTGGTAAGCCTACAACAAGATCATGCTTGACCAATTTGTTTAAATGATCCATGTGAATATGAGCAAATCTCTTATGCCATAGCCAAGCATCATTATTGTCGCTTACCAAAAGACATTTCATTTTCAAGGATAAATCTTCAAAATTAAGTATGAAAATGTTTTTGAAACGCTTACCAACAAACTGAGTTTCATTTGTAGCTTCATTTTGGATGACGCACTCATCTTTATTAAAAACTATCTTGTATCCTTTGTCACAAAGCTGGCTGATGCTTATGAGATTATGTTTTAGACCTTCAACATATAAGACATCTTCAATTGAGGGAGATGGTGCTGTACCAACTTTTCCAATGCCTAAAATTTTTCCTTTGTTGTTGTCTCCATATACTACATGTCCCTTTGACTCAAGTGTTAAAGCTGAAAATTTTGTTATATCACCCGTCATGTGTTTAGAGCAGCCACTATCCAAGTACCACATGTTTGAAGTCTTTTGTTTGCTTACCTACAAAATTGAAATCAAACTTTATTAGGTACCCAATGTGCTTTGGGTCCTTGATGGTTAGTACCTTTCTTTACCCATATGAAATGACCTTTTGGAACACTAATATTTCTAATATGACATGTATTAGGTGTATGACCATGAAGACCACAATAAGAGCAAGTAGGATTAAATCTACTGTTAGTAACATATGTATGAGATTTATTTTGAATAATTTTCTTATTATAAAGATCATCCTTTTTCATAACTATAATCTTATCTTGATTAGATTGACTACCTGCTTTAACAAAAATAGTTTTGTTCAAATTTGGTTTATCAAATTTTGAGTATCCAAGACCACTTTTATCATTTGAGTATCTTTGCATGTTTAGAACATTTTCCAATCCTAATTGTCCCTTTTCGTATCGTTCAATTACTCTATTTAATTGAACAATTTCGAAAGAGAGGGATTCACATTTATTGCATGCAGAATTCTGTTTTAGTTTTTCAGAATTTTTCTCCATAATATCAACTTTTTCTTGTAAACTTGAGATTTGTTTCTTTTGTGTTGATACTAGTTTACATAGATTTTTACATTCAATGAGTAATTCTTTTATTGCGTTTTGAGCATCATTGTATTCTATAATTAATTCAGTATTAGTCTTATTATAAAGAGGAGAGTCTATATTACTAACCTCTTCATCATCTGATTGATGCGAGGCCATTAATGCAACATTGGCGCATTCTTCACTTTCTGTTTCTGAAGATGAACTTACTTCATTGTCTTCCCAAGCTATGTATGCTTTCTTGAAGTCTTTCTTTCTGTTGAAATTCTTCTTAGCAATATTTGGGCAGTCTGCTTTAATATGTCCTTGTTTTCCACATTCGAAGCAAGTGAAATTTTGATTTGATGTAGAATTATCTTTCTTCTTGAAGCTTTTCTTTTTGAATGTTCTGTCGTTTTTAAGAAATTTACCAAATTTCTTAACAAGAAGGATAATATTTTCATCTTCATCTGAATCATTCTCTTTGCTTTGTTCTCTTGATTCAGTCTTTAACGCAATATTTTTGTTCTTCTTTTCTTGACTTTCATTTTGTTCTAGCCTTCCGAGTTCGATTTCATGCTCTTGAAGTTTTCCAAATAGTGCAGAAAGAGACATCTTGGATAGGCTTTTCTTTTCTGATATTGCTGTAACTTTTGGTTGCCATGCCCTTGTCAATGACCTTAGTACTTTTAGATTTAGTTCATCATTTGTGAAGATTTTTCCAAGTGCTGTCAAATGATTGGTTAAATGGGAGAACCTTTTCTGTAAATCTAAAATAGATTCTCCGGGCTGCATGCGAAATAACTCATATTCTTGTGATAGTGTGTTGAGTTTGGATCTTTTTACTTCAATGGTGCCTTCGTGAGTTACTTCCAACGTATCCCATATTTCTTTTGCTGTTTTACAGTGAGATATGCGGAAAAACTCATCCATTCCTAGTGCAGATTGTAATATGTTCTTAGCCTTTTTATCGAAAAGCACTTTTCTCTTATCCTCATCCGTCCAAGAATTTTTTATTTTTATTTCTTCTTTGTTATTGATGACAGTTTTTGGAATATGAGGACCATTTTCAACGGCATCCCATATGTCATCTCCTTGTGCTTCGAGATATGCTTGCATACGGATTTTCCAAAAATCGTAGTGCTCTCCAACAAAACATGGTGGCTTGGTACTGCTACCACCATCTCTAAAGACAGGTTGTGCGGAAGCCATGAGTAATTGATCGAGGAATAAGTTACCTTAACCTACTCTGATGCCAATTGTAAGTATGAAAGTACGCCTAAGAGGGGGGGTGAATTAGGTGTTAGTAAATTTTCTTGTTTTTAGTGATATGGTAATCAGATTTTCTGAGTTTAAGAACAAGGCTTAATAACAAGTGCAGTAAGTAAATGAACACGATAAGATTTATCCTGGTTCCCCTTATAACCAAGGGTACGTCCAGTCCTCTTGCACACCACAAGAGATTAATCAACTACTTGTCAGAAAATGTACAATTCCCACCCTGGGATTCTTGCTACAAAACTTCTAACAATTCTTTCTAAGATAGCACACCACTATCTTACTTGTACAAATGATACAATAAGGTTTGAATAAATCTAAGATGTGGTATATTGATAAACAACTCAATAGTAATTCAAGTACTTGAGAACTTTTTAGAATGATATGAAAATCTAATGCAAGTACTTAGAAAAATCAGAATTTTGTTCAAAGTTGTTCAAATGAATTAATTCAAGGATGGTTAATTTTTGATCTGAAGTTATGGGGTATTTATACTCCATAAAACATCCTTTCAGATTCGTGGCCATTGATCCAAGAGGTTTGATGAAAAATTACAATGTTCTAGAGGCATTCCAGATCTGAAAAATTGTAATGTTTCCAGGTGTATTCGAATACAGTATATGTGTATTCGAATACACATCTTTGTAACGTTTAAAAAATTCGAATTTTACACCTTGTATTCGAATACACATCAGTGTAGTCGAATACAGATCAATGTATTTTAGCCTCTGACTTAACTTGTATTCGACTACATATGAGTGTAGTCGAATACATTTGGCTACTGACTTAGCATGTAGTCGACTACAGATGGGTGTAGTCGAATACACTTGGCCACTGACTTAGCTTGTAGTCGACTACAGATGCGTGTAGTCGAATACACCTTTTAAAGTTTTGCTTCTGACTTAAGTTGTATTCGAATACAACATGGTGTATTCGAATACACTTATGCAAATTGTCAAAAATATGATTTTAAATGATTTGTTAATGTTGTTTTTGATTTTTGAAAACATGTTAAATGCATATGTAAATATGAATTGTTCTCAAGTATTTGAACTATTGATTTGTATCATATACCTTTATATTTACTCATTTATTATTTGGATTTGGAAGCTCATTCAAGATGGTTTGATCTTCTTTTTGATCTTGCTGCATTGTCCATAGTTGGTGGTCTTGTCGTCATCAAAAACATGTAGTTTACATTCTCCCCCTTTTTGATTATGACAAAACGTTGTTGTGAAGAGAGTGTGATGTTGAAATCTTTGCTCCCCCGTAATAGGTGCATACTCCCCCGTTGTATGTGATGATTTGAAAATTGTTTTTGAGTGCCTACAAGGTTTGAAATGCAACAACAACACCAAATTTTCTCCCCCTTTTGACATGATCAAAAAGAAGAAGAAAACAAAGAGACATACACGGTGCGAGTAAAGACATACACAAAAGACATAGAAGGAAACAAGAATAGCAGTAATGGAAATTAAGTTAGAAGATCATAAAAGTGAATACATAATAAGTCCTGAAACGAGTAATCCAAAACACACCAGAATTAAAACTACAAAGGAGTTCATAAAGCAAATATCACAGTAATACAGAATGCGAAAAGTTAACTTAGTACAAAA
>NC_021166.2:34408319-34439447 GCF_000331145.2 Cicer arietinum | reverse complement strand
AAACATGGGTTTTTCTTTCAAGACGATTTTGTAATAATAGAATTGTCCAATATTTTTAAGTTCTTTTGATCTTTTGTCACAAACTTTTAAAATGTACTAGAATCCTAGAAATACGGAAGTGGTCTACCTTCCGTTAAGAATAATTGTCTTCATATTATTTTAATTTTGAATAAATATTTTCTTAATGATATTGAATAACGTGATTGTTACTATTTATGTAAAATAAATAAATGTTAATTATTCAAAAAACAAAAGATTGATAAACTTTTCTAAGAAATAAGTATTTTTTTTAAGTAACGTTTTGGATTAAAAATCCGGGGCGTTACAACATCCTTCAACGCCTTGTCTCTCCAATCGTCAATTGTGATGGGGATATTCTAACGAACAACAACCCCAATATAACTTACAAACATGGAACTGTTGGGGTCAATTGGCTGACCACTCTCATTCCATCCAGCCTAATAAACTCATATAGTAAGTACATGTTTTCAAAAAAGATAAAAAATAAACAGCAAACAAAGTATAGTATACCTCAAATTTTATGCCACTACTCCTTGCTTTTATGACATTTTGCATGATGGTTGCACCATGTTTGACTTCATTTTCATAAGTCTTAGTGTTGACAACTTCCTCATTTTGACGATCTAAATCCTTGGTGGTATCCATTTATCTACAACAAGTTCAACATGCAGTTCAGTATAACTTCAACGAGTTCAACATGCAGTACTCTAAGTACGTAGCAATATAAGTTCAACATGTATTTTAGTGAAACAAAAAACTAATAAATACAATACCTGAAAAACAGAAGAACAGTACGGTTATGGCGCAGAAATACAAACAAAGAAGAACATCGCAGAAATATTAACGGTTCATAGGAGAGTAGGGTTCGCAGAAACGAGCGTATGAAGTTTACATAATGGAGAGTAGGGTTCGTAGAAACAAAGATGGTTCGCAATGACAAGGAGAATGAAGAGAAAACAAGCGTATGAAGTTTACGGTAATGAGGGTTAGTAACAAGGCAATATTGTTCGTAGGGTTCGCAATGAGAAGAAGAATGAAGAGGAAGAGGAAGCAAGCGTATGAAGTTTACGGTAATGAGGGTTAGTAACAAGGCAATATTGTTCGTAGGGTTCGCAATGAGAAGAAGAATGAAGAGGAAGAGGAAGCAAGCGTATGAAGTTTACGGTAATGAGGGTTAGTAACAAGGCAATATTGTTCGTAGGGTTCGCAATGAGAAGAAGAATGAAGAGGAAGAGGAAGCAAGCGTATGAAGTTTACGTAATGAAGAGGAAACTGAAGCGGTTTACTGTTATATATAAAACCCTACTACAGCGGTTTTTTGAAAAAGCGCTGTAAAAGACCTCCTTATTTTATTTTTTTTAAAGCCTTTTACAACACTTTTCTATAAAGCGCTTTAAAAGACTTCTTTGTGTTTATTATGTGCAAGCAACCTTTTACCGCGCTTTTCCACAAAGCGCTTTAAAAGGCTTCTTTGTGTTTATTATTTGCAAGCACCCTTTTACAACGCTTTTCCACAAAACGCTTTAAAAGGCTTCTTTGTTTTATTATGTGCAAGCGCTATGTGACCCTTTTACAACGCTTTTCCACGAAGCGCTTTAAAAGGCTTCTTTGTTTTATTATGTGCAAGCGCTATGTGACCCTTTTACAACGCTTTTCCACGAAGCGCTTTAAAAGGCTTCTTTGTGTTTATTATGTGCAAGCACCCTTTTACAACACTTTTCCACAAAGCGCTTTAAAATGCTTCTTTGTTTTATTATGTGCAAGCGCTATGTGACCCTTTTACAACGCTTTTCCACGAAGCGCTTTAAAAGGCTTCTTTGTTTTATTATGTGCAAGTGCTATGTGATCTCCTTATTTTTTTAAAGGCTTTTTATAGAGCTTATTGACAAAAGCGCTGTAAAATTACAAAGTTTGTGTTCTGATCAGTTTTTGTTAAATTACAATACAAGTTCAGTTACAAGGACAAACGACTCTATTTGGATCTTTTGCATTCTTCACTACAAACTCAACAAACTCCTTCGCTCCATTTTCATACTCTTTTGACAATCGATTGACAGACATCCATTTCCGGTCCATTTTATTTGACCTATATAAATGCAGTTACACAAATAATAAGCTACTGATAACATTATACCAATCTATAATAGTACACATATATATCTAATATTGGAAAATGGAAACTAATGTCCAAGTCTGATTTCAAAACATAACAGATCAACAAATTTCAAAAAGGAATAGATTTTATATGATTTATTATGTAACAATTTATCAGTTTTAGTGACAACAAAAAACTAATAAATACAATACGTACCTGAAACAACGTATCCAATTTGTTTTAAAGGAGGAGCAGTAGATAGGCGCACAGTAGAGGAAAGGAGGGTTCGCATAGTAGAGGAGATGAGAGTTCGTAGGGTTAGGACAACGTATTAAATTTGTTTTTATTTATTTAAAGTGAATGATTTTTATTTAAAGCGCAATTCTTTTACAGCGCTTGTATAAAAAGCGCTATAATAGGTCATTAATTATATGAAAGCGCATGTATTTTACAGCGCTTTCACAAAAAGCGCTTTAAAAGTCATGTAACATAAGGTGGGAGCGCTACATTTTACAGTGCTTGTGTTTAAAGCGCTCAAAAAGTGCTGTAAAAGTTATGGGAGAGCGCTTCAATTTACTGCGCTTTTACAAAAAGCGCTGTAAAAGGGTTGTAAGCATTATGTGCAAGCGCTATGTGAACCTATATGACCCTACAACAGCATTTGTCAAAAAAGCGTTGTTGTATCCTCCGTTATTTTTAAAAAATTCTACAAAGCGCTTGTATTTAATAAGCGTTGTAAAAGATGCGGTATAAAATGTCATTTTTAGCGTAGTGCTTATGGTAATTTTAGAAAACAGAGAAATTAATGTATTTAAAAAAGTCATGTCTTCAATGATAATTTTGTAGTTTAAAAAACCACTTTTATAAAATTGTATACAAACAAAATAAAAATCATTTAAAAAAATTATTTTTATGATAATAAACAAAAAAAAATCATTTTTATGATAATAAACAAAAAAAACATTTTTAAACAAATCTCTAAATAATAATTTCTAAATTTTCTAATCTAAAAATTATTTTTATTTAAGTTCAAACAAACACACCCATTATCTGGGTACTAGTAAAATCTCAACAGTCTTGTTGCTATACTTTTTTCTCATATAATAATTAAAGAAAATTAATGAAAATAATTAATTTATTATAATTAATAATAGCTAAATAAAATTAAAATTAAAATTAAAAATAATTTTTTTTAGTCAAATTTAATAAGTTGTGTAGTACTTTATTTTTATGTATTTTTAAATAAAATGTATTTGATAAATAGAACAATAAATATTATAAGTAATATTTTTTATATATACTTGTTAATGACAAATATTTGCCTCTTATTATTTATTTATTTATTAGTGATAATTATTTGTCATATAATTTTTTATATTTATTATTGACAAGTATTTATTATGTATTATTTTAATTTATTATTCATGTTTTTTTTAATATAAATTCATAATAAATATTTGTCATTTATTTTTATGTATCATTTATAAATATTTTTTACTTAGTTTTTATATTTATTATTAATATTTATCCAGCATTTTAGTATTATAGAATGTTTTGTACAACTCTCTCTACTGCATAATTAAATACAGTATCACAACGAGACATGAAAATTGACAATTCAACAATTCGTGGATTAAAAAATGAAAGATAAAAACGATGATGTAAACGGTAATCTAGTTCTTTAGTATAGATCTATATCTTCAAAAATCGAATAAAAGAATGGAATCTGGGCCAAGAGATATAAACAAAGGCATCAATGTGTCCGGCAAACGAGAATTTACCGACAGTATGGAATACATGCTATAGGTTCAATGATTCAATCGACAAGTTTTAGTTCTTTTCAACATAGTATTATGGATTCTAGATGTGTTTCGAATCACTTATTATTGTTTTCAGATAAAAAACAGTTTTAAAAATAGTTTCAGATATATGGATATTATTAAGTTGAGTTGCAAGCTATATTACTCTTTTAAAAATGTTTCGTAATATTAACTAAAATTGCATATGTAGATTTTCAACCACGACGTCTTCACGATTAAACAACTTAGTTACAATCTCTATCAGCTATTGTAATGTAGAATACCGTTCTAAAATTACACTTTTAATATGACTATTGTAGCCACTAAGAAGTATAGTACTAAGACCACTCGTAAACCGAAAACGACTACGACACGAATACCACTCTAAAAATCGAAGAGATAGTGGTATTAGGACCACTCTAAGACCGAATGGACATAAAGAAATGAGAGAAATGACTCAGAATATGAATGATCAGTAGAGACAAAAGGAAAGTTGAGAATTGCATCCAACTTTTATCATCTGATCCTTTTTGTCGTGAATAACTTTTAGGATCGTTATGAATTGGAGACTTACATATTGGAGCCAAAATCAAGTTTTGTTGGAGTATGATAACTCAAGCTATGCAACTCAGAATCACACGATTTCAGAATAAGGTGAATGAAGATGTTCTAAAATGCAAATTAGGCTGTTAAATCCCCGAAAAAGGCTTTGTAAAACGCGAGATATGAGCACAGGTTATTGACCATGAAAGTTGGTAAATTTTGTGTATTAGAATCTGATGTAACTGAAATTGGGAATTACAATTCAGCAAAGGAACCAAGAATGGGATTGTGCCACATTCTAAGGATTGATAAGCCGAAAAGAGATCAACCTTGATAAGTTAAAAGTGAATTATTTCAAGAACTTTAGAGAGCAAAGACTCACAAAATAATAATATGTTCAGTGATTTCCATAATCCAGGGGTTTGCCTTATATAGTGGCACCACTTTACAAGTTCTCAAAATTTGACCAAACTCAAAGTTTTTATAAATATACCCAAATGTAGTTACTAATTCAGTAATGATATGAATGAGTGAGAAGGTTAAAATCATAGACAATTTCAAAGGGAGAATAACAAGTAATGATATGAACAACCCTATTATATGAACACGCAATGTGTGGCAAACATTATTTGTTGAGGCAAAATATCAAATCAAATGTTTTGAAAATAAACAAACAAGTTAGTTAATCACTAATCAAGATTATGTTGTTATTTAACTTGTATTTTTAAGTAATTTATTCAAAGATGGGTACATTCATACAACAATCAACGATCTCACCATAAAATAAATCAAGAATACCATGTCTTAATTAAACTAGAAGTTAATATCATGATCATTCTGGTTTTAGGGATCATTCTGGTTTATCAAGGATCAATTTAATTTTATAAAAAGATCATTCTAACTATTTCTTTTTAAGGACATAACTAAAAACCGATCATTCTCCATAGTCCAAACCTCAAGATAAAAGAATATCAAGACTGTTCAAAACAATAATCAAGCTCATAACTCAAGCTGAAGGCCCAAAGAAGCAAAATAGCCTCCAAATCGATCTCCAGATTGATGAGTTGTGAGCAAGGACATCAAAGATAAAAGTACACTGTTGTTGCACTTTTTGCTGAAAGCTCAACATGCTTCTAAGACAAATGACTAACACTAAACAACTGCTCAATCACTCATCCACGTTTTCCATACAACACATAACCAAGAAAGTTATGATTTCGAAGAAGAATGTTATGGATTGAATAACACACATGCCTATTAGAGTTCACTTTGGACAAACATCTTACTCAAGATAAGTAACGACTATAATGAGTTTTTACTGACTTTCTTCTTATCTATAAAAGAAACATCAAGGTGAAGACATTAACAAGAGTTTTTCACACAATCATTCAAATACTCAAACAATCATACTCAAGCAGTAAAACTCTCACTCAAGCAAAACTCCAGCTCTATCTTAATATATTCAAGGATCTCTTTATTTAGTTATTGTTGATAATCAAACTCAAACAAGTGTTGAGTAGATTCGAATCCTTAAATATTTTATCATGCACATCAATTTAAACTCAAAGATATCTCTTAAGATAGTTTGAGTATATTGTAAAAATCCTTTTAGTTGTAAAAAATCGTTTTTGGACTAAAAGGTAACTGCAAAAATCCTTTCAAGGTTGAAAGGTGAATTCTGTAACTGATCAATAAAGATTGTGTGAAAGCAAGAACATTCTTGTGCCAATCACATTAGTGGAAAAAATCATAATTTGTGAGAACTGAATGTAGCCCATCTTGGGTGAACTAGAATATGTAACACCTCAATTTTTAACACCGAGAATGTAAATTTTTTTTTAAACAACAAAACATTTTTAGATAAAATATTCATAATCGCACTATAATTTAAATCAGAGTAAAGTATTAAAATTATTTTCCAAAAGTGATGATTAGAATCATTATTTCATTATATAAAATGGTTTCGACACAACCGACTTACTTACAGCCGAACAATTCACGTTGACTAAAACAATTACAATTGGTTCAAATACATAAATTTCATTGCGACAACAACATTTCAATAAGAAAGGGAGAATAAATAAAATTCTTAAATAAAATCCTAAGCTGATTATTAATCTAACTGAGGGTGACTGGGTATTGAGGGTCCACAAGTAGCATCAAGCCTCACTACTTTCAATTACCAATCCAAAATCATCGCTATGTCGTGTCTTCAACGTCGTTGCAATTCCAGCACGACTCAAAACAATAAGAACCTAGAGCGTAAGCCCGATCTACAATAATAGTAGAGGGTCACGATCTAAAAACAACATACACACGAAAATACAAAGCATGAAAGCATAACATGGCATGATGTGAAGTGATAAACAAACATGCATATAAATATCATCATATAACATACATGACTCGTGTGACAAAACACCCTAATACAATGCTTATATGCCAGTGCACATGATTCCAAAATTTCCACACCCTCCTCGAGGGTCGTAAATCATAAATGTACCGCCTCTCACATACCAATACTAATTACCGAGCTTCCACATATCACAAATTGATCATAGCATTTGGGCACATGTTTCTAGCTTTTTAGTTTGGTATTTTAAAAGCTCTTTATAGCTTAGAATAATATTTTTAGTCTGTTTCTAAACTTTGGGTCGAATTTGAATTATAATTTTATTATTTGCATTTTGACTCTTGTTCGTTCTATAGACCATAACTTGAGCTCTGGATATCAGATTGGCCCATACGAGTAGGCGTTGGAAAGGTAAAAATCCGAGCTACAACTTTTGTTTTGGAATAAAAGCCTAATGCCGAACTTTAGTGGGCCTAAATTACAGATTTTGTAATCTTGACTTTTGTAATAATTTTAAATAGTGGGTCACTTTGTTTTTTAAACCCTAAAGCCCAATATCGAGTAGTATATATTGACAATTTTGTTTCTTTTCTACGGATGAAATATTAGGATTCAGATTGCTACAAGAAATAAATAATTTTTATTTTAATTTCATGGAAGGCTAATTTTATAAGATTAATCAACGAGTTCAGAGTTTCGTCAACACCTTGAGATTCAGGTTACCCTGTCAATTTTGATTCATGATTATATTCCTGTTTATTTGATTATATTGATATTCTGATTGCTTAAATTGAATTTCAATAGGATCGATTAAATTTATTTGACATAATTTAGTTTCGATTTCTAATTTAATTGAATTATAATTTTGCAACGCTTGATCGTTTATTGTAATATTTTGATGATTGTGATGTTTAACCCAATCAAAGAAACCAAATTCACATAGGATTGATTACGCTTATTTGATCAATTCTATAGTCAAATAAGAATAGAATCACGAATTAGAAATTAAACTCATTGATAGAATCTGTGATAGGTCCGAAACTTGAATAAATGGATTAATCGTTTTGCTCATCTGTTAAATCAAAAATCTAAAAAAAATCCTTTTTAATTTCAACATTCAATTTAGTTATTATTATTATATCAGAAGTCCTTGCAAAACGATTCGAGTTATTACCTTTATTTATATTTTATCAATTGTATTTGACCCGTGTGCGACAGCGGATCAAATTGGCGCTGTTGCCTGGGAATCTCTAATAACAATATTAACCGATATTATGATACCCTTTTTTCAATTTTTTGAATTTTCCATATTCTCTAAAAATTCCAAAAAAATTTGTGTTTCCTTTATTTGATTTTTAAAATTTTTTGGTGGTATTTTTATATTTTTTGGATTTTATTTGATAGGGTTTTCGATTTTTCACTTCAATTTTTGTGATAGGGACATTGTTGGAATTTTCAGAATTGTGATTTTGCATTGCATTGTTATGATGATGCATGACTAGGGCTAGTTTTGTAAATCTACATTCTCTTGAACCTGAAATAGATATGACATTTCATTTACGTTGTAGACTTAATAGAGCTGGTAGTGTTAACGAGCCAGAGTCAGAGTCAGATACTGAAATTGACAACTTGCTGCAAAATATGATTGATGCAAATAATGGAACATTAAGACAACTTGTTGTATCACATATCCTGAAGCTACTGTACCATTTGAACTTAAATCTAGTTTAATACACTTGCTTCCAAAGTTTAATGTTCTTACAGGTGAGGATCCCCACAAACACTAGAAGGAATCCCATGTTGAGTGTTCTACCATGAAGCCTCAAGGAGTCACAGAAGACCACATTAAGCTGAGAACCTTCTCATTTTCACCCCAAGATGCTGCTAAGGAATGGTTATACTACCTTCAACCAGGTTTTGTTACAAGTTGGAATAATCTCAAGATATTGTTTCTAGAAAAATTATTCCCTGCCTCAGGAGCTACTTCAATCAGAAAAGAAATATGTGGCATCAAGCAGATTGACACAGAATCATTACATGAGTATTGGGAGAGATTCAAGAAATTAGTTTCTATTTGTCCTCATCACCAGATTTCTGAACAATTTCTCATCAAGTATTTTATGAAGGCTTGATACCTATGGATAGAAGCATTTTGGATCTTGCTAGTGGGGGAACACTTGTTGATAAGACCACATAAGCGACAAAGGCTTTGATTGAGAACGTGTCTATTAATTCTCAACAATTTACAACTAGAAGCAATTCAACAGTGTTGACAATGGGTGTGAATGAAATTCAAGCTTCTTCCCAAGAATTTAGAAGGCAGACTTGATGAGCTTACATCTTTAGTAAAAAAATTGGCAATGGGTAAAACCCAAGCAGTGGTTTGTGGTATTTGCACTTCTCTAGAGCATCCTTCAGATTCATGTCCTACATTGCAAGAAGATCCGATTGCTGATGCTCCTAAAGCATATGCATCAAATATATACAAACCACAAGCCAATTATGATTTGTCATATAACAGGTACAATCCTGGTTGGAGAAACCATCCCAACCTGAGATGGAGGAATTCATCTGCACAACAGCAACCTAGGCAGCAACAGCACCAAAATATTTCTCAACAGCAAAACAATGCACCTTCATTAGAGGACCTCATTAAGCAGATGTTCGTCTAGGATCTCCAATTTCAAAAAATAATAGATTCCACCATTCAAAATTTAGAAACAAAGATTGGTGAGCTAGCCACTTCAATTAATCAATTGCAGACTCAGGGGTCGAATCAATTGCTTGCAAAGTCAGTGGTAAATCCAAATGCTCCCAATGTTAGTGCCATTACATTGAGGTTTGCGAAAGCTGTTGAAATACCAAAGGTACTTGAAAATGTAGTGAAAAATAACAAAGTTGATGATACCTAAAACTATTGATGTTGAGAAAAATATACCACTTCCTTTTCCTCAAAGGGCAGTGAAGACTAAGAAAATGGACGAGGTAGATAAGGACAAGGAGATCTTGGATACATTTAGAAAGGTGGAAGTTAACATTCCCCTCCTTGAAGTAATTAAACAGATTCCAAGATATGCAAAATTTCTAAAAGATTTGTGCACACACAAGAGAAGGTTAAAAGGTAGTGAAAGGGTAAACATGGGGCGAAATGTTTCAGCCCATGCCTTAGAAATGCAAAAATCCAGGAACTTTTTCCATTCGATGTACCATAGGCAATAGTCAATTTGAAAATGTTATGTTAGATTTAGGAGCTTCCATTAATGTTATGCCTACATCTATTGTTAACTCTCTTGCTCTTGGACCTTTATAGAGTACATGTGTTACCATTCAATTGGCGAACATGAGCAATGCTCGTCCTACTGGACTGGTGGAGGATGTACTTGTTCGAGTTAATGAATTGATATTTCTTGCAGATTTTTACATTCTGGACATGGAGGGAGATAATAAGTCCAACAGGGCGCCTATCATCTTAGGCAGACCATTCTTAAAAACTGCTATAACAAAAATTGATGTGCATGCTGGAACTCTATCCATGGAATTTGGTGATAGCATTGTAAAATTTAACATCTTTGATGCTATGAAACACCCCATGGAAGAGCATTCTATTTTTCAAATTGAATTGCTTGTTGATTTGGTTGATGACACTTACCCTGATATGTTTGATACTAATTTTCCTTCATTGTCTGGTTTTGATGATAGTTATACTTGTGAATTTTGTACAGATACTCAATTGTGCTATGTGTGTGCTGAGATCGAAGCTGCCTTACAGATTGATCATTGTGCTAATATTGATATTTCTACTAACATAATTGATTTTGCAAACTTAGCTTCGTCCAATGGTGTTGTTCCCTCCATTGAACAACCACCGACTATAAAGCTTAAACCACTTCCTGAAAATTTGAAATATGCATATTTAGAAGGAAGTGGCAAGTTACTTGTGATTATTTCAGCCAAACTTGAAGATGATCAAGAAGATAAGCTGTTGCAGATTTTGAGAAAACACAAGAAGGCAATCGGATGGACCTTGGCTGATATTCCTAGTATTAGCCCATCCATGTGTATGCATATGATACTATTGGAGGATGGGGTAAAATCATTCAGGCAACCCCAAAGGCGACTTAACCCATTAATTTTGGATGTTGTAAAAAAGGAAGTGACAAAGCTCTTGCAAGCAGACATTATCCCCACACGTGTGCAGAACAATTGGAGGTTATGTATCGATTACAAGAAACTAAACCAGGCATAGAAAGGATCATTTTCCTTTACCATTCATTGATCAAATGCTTTAACGGTTGGCTGGTAAATCATATTTTGTTTTCTTAATGGTTTTTTTGGTTATTTTCAGATCCATATTGCACCAGAGGACCAAGAAAAGACCATGTTCACTTGCCCTTTCGGCACATTTTCCTATAGGAGGATGCCATTTGGCATATGCAATGCTCCTGACACTTTCCAACGATGTATGATTAGTATTTTCTCTGACTTGTTAGAAAATTGTATTGAAGTTTTTATGGATGATTTAACTGTGTATGGTTCCTCATTTGATGCATTGTTGAACAATTTAGATAGAGTTTTGCACAGATGTATTGAAACTAACCTTGTATTGAATTATGAAAAATGTCATTTTATGGTTGAACAAGGCATAGTTTTGGGACATGTGATCCCTAAAATTGGGATAGAAGTGGATCCTGCCAAGATTGATGTGATTTCTAATTTTTCTTACCCATCTTGCATCCGCGAGATTCGTTCTTTTCTTGGCCATGGAGGTTTTTACAGGCGCTTTATCAAGAATTTCAGCAAGATAACTCTTCCATGTATGTTTGATTTCTTAAAGGCAACACTGACCTCTACTCCCATAATTCAGCCACCCAATTGGACCCTCCCTTTTGAAAGTATGTGTGATGCAACTAACTAAGCAGAGGGAGTAGTCCTTGCACAAAGGGTTGGTAAGGTTGTCCATGTTATTTATTATGCTTCTACGACTTTAGATTCGGCACAAGCTAATTATACTACCACTGAAAAGGAACTATTAGCTATTGTTTTTGCACTTGATAAGTTTAGATCATATTTGCTAGTTCGAAGGTAGTTTTTTTTACTGACCATGTAGCTTTGAAGTTCTTGCTGAAGAAACCAAAAGCAAAACCGAGATTGATCTGACGAATGTAATTACTCCAAGAATTTAATTTAGAGATTAAAGATAAGAGTGGAGCTGGAAATTTGGTGGTAGATCATTTGAGCAAAAAAGAAATGGATGAGGATCCCATCCCCATTCAAGATGACTTCCCTGATGAGCAACTTCAAGAGTTGCGTGAGGTAACTCCTTGGTTTGTTGATTTTGTTAATTATCTAGTTGCTGGAGTCTTTCCTGCAGATGCATCTAGAACACAAATACTCAAACTTAAAAGTGATTCCAAATACTATGTTGGGATGCATCCATAACACAAATACACAAATTTAAAAGTGATGCCACATATGTGTTTGAAGATGCTACCATAAAAGAACTCTCCTTGGAAAATCCCACCTACAATGAGGTTTGAACAGGGAGCTCCCTTTCCTTACTCTTATTTTATGTTACTTTCATTGAGGACAATGTGTAATTTAAGTGTGGGGGTATTATTTAGAATTTTATTTGTTATATTTCAAATTTTATTATTTAGGATTTTATTTGTTTTAGGATTATATTTGTTATATTTAAAAAAATAATTAAAAAAATACAAAAACAAAAATGGACATTGCACTGCATGCTTTTTCATCAGATTTTATGGTAGTAAATGTTGAGAGTTTGTTTAGACTGATATGATTGGATAATATATTTGCATTCTTGTTAAAATAAATTGGATTAAAATACTAAATTGTGTGTCATTTGTGATAAGTCAACAACCTTTGAGAGACTTTTTAGACTTATTATGAATGGAATACATTTTTCCATATTTTTTTTTCTTGTGTGTTATCTCACTCATGATTTCTAGTTACGCCAGAACATGTCTTGACTCTTTTTTTATTTGTTTTAGGATTATATTTGTTATATTTAAAAAAATAATTAAAAAAAATACAAAAACAAAAATGGACATTGCACTGCATGCTTTTTCATCAGATTTTATGGTAGTAAATGTGGAAAGTTTGTTTAGACTGATATGATTGGATAATATATTTGCATTCTTGTTAAAATAAATTGGATTAAAATGCTAAATTGTATGTCATTTGTGATAAGTCATCAACCTTTGGGAGATTTTTTAGCCTTATTATGAATGGAATACATTTTTCCATCCTTTTTTTTTCTTGTGTGTTATCTCACTCATGATTTCTAGTTACGCCAGAACATGACTTGACTCTATGCGCATGCATATATTGAAATGATCAAAGCATTTGTTTCTTGATTAAGCCTACCCTACAATTATCCATTTCTTTAAGCCCTTTTGAGCCTTATTATCCAATTCTTTGTTATACAAACACCCTAATTGGAACAAAATAAACCTAGGGAGGCAAAAATGACCTAAATGTTAATCCAATGACACAGATGAACTTATTGGACGTACAAGACTGGTTAAAAACCCTAATTGGACAAGAATAAGCCTAGGGAGGACGAAAATGACCTAAATATTAATCCAATGACACAAATGAACTTATTGGATGCACAAGATTGGTTAAAAACCCTAATTAGACTAGAATAAGCCTAGGGAGGATGAAAATGACCAAAATGTTAATCCAATGACACAAGCACACTTATTGGAAGAACAAGATTGGTTAAAAACCCTAATTGGACATGAGTAAGACTAGGGAGGACAAAAATGACCTAAATGTTAATCCAATGACACAAACACACCTATTGGATGCACAAGATTGCTTAAAAACCCTAAGTGGACAAGAATAAGCCTAGGGAGGACGAAAATGACCTAAATATTAATCCAATGACACAAATGAACTTATTGGATGCACAAGATTGGTTAAAAACCCTAATTGGACAAGAATAAGGCTAAGGAGGACGAAAATGACCTAAATGTTAATCCAATGACACAAACACACCTATTGGATGCACAAGATTGCTTAAAAACCCTAAGTGGACAAGAATAAGCCTAGGGAGGACGAAAATGACCAAAATGTTAATCAATGGACACAAATGAATGTATTGGATGCACAAGATTGGTTAAAACCCTAATTGGACTAGCATAAACGTAGGGAGCACAGAAATGACCTAAATATTAATCCAAAGACACAAACACACCTATTGGAGGCACAAGATTGGTTAAAAACCCTAATTGGACAAGAATAAGCCTAGGGAGGACGAAAATGACCTAAATGTTAATCCAATGACACAAACACACCTATTGGATGCACAAGATTGGTTAAAAACCCTAATTGGACAAGAATAAGGCTAAGGAGGACGAAAATGACCTAAATGTTAATCCAATGAAACAAATGAATCTATTGGATGTACAATATTGATTAAAATCCATAATTGGACTAGAATAAGTCTAGGGAAGATGAAAATGAGCTAAATGTTAATCCAATGACACAAATGAACTTACTTTAATGCAGAAGATTGGTGACAACCCTAATTGGACAAGAATACGCCTAGGGAGGACG
Organism: Cicer arietinum; assembly: GCF_000331145.2. Taxonomy (NCBI): domain Eukaryota; kingdom Viridiplantae; phylum Streptophyta; class Magnoliopsida; order Fabales; family Fabaceae; genus Cicer; species Cicer arietinum. The sequence continues at coordinate 34,425,052 of NC_021166.2, read as the reverse complement.
AAATTACCTAAATGTTAATCCAATGACACAATCACACATATTGGATGCACAAGATTGGTTAAAAACCCTAATTGGACCAGAAAAATCCTAGTAAGGACGAAAATGCCCTACATGTTAATCCAACGACACAAATGAACTTATTGGATGCACAAGATTGGTTAAAAACCCTAATTGGACCAGAAAAATCCTAGTAAGGACGAAAATGCCCTACATGTTAATCCAACGACACAAATGAACTTATTGGATGCACAAGATTGGTTAAAAACCCTAATTGGACCAGAAAAATCCTAGTAAGGACGAAAATGCCCTACATGTTAATCCAACGACACAAATGAACTTATTGGATGCACAAGATTGGTTAAAAACCCTAATTGGACCAGAAAAATCCTAGTAAGGACGAAAATGCCCTACATGTTAATCCAACGACACAAATGAACTTATTGGATGCACAAGATTGGTTAAAAACCCTAATTGGACTAGAATAAGCACAGGGAGGATGAAAAATACCTAAATGTTAATCCAATAACACAAACTCAGCTATTAGACGTAAAATATTATTTAAAAACCCTAATTGGACAAGAATAAGCCTAGGGAGGACGAAAATGACCTAAATGTTAATCCAATGACACACACACACCTATCGGATGCACAAGTTTGGTTAAAAACCCTAATTGGATAAGAATAAGCCTAGGGACGAGAAAATGACCTAAATGTTAATCAATTGATACAAAGACACCTATTGGATGCACAAGATTGGCTAAAAACCCTAATTTGACAAGAATAAGCCTAGAGAGAACGAAGATGACCTAAATGTTAATCCAATGACACAAATGAACTTATTGGATGCAGAAGATTGGTCAAAAACTCTAATTGGACAATCATAAGCCTAGAGTGGACGAAAATGACCTAAATGTTAATCCAGTGACACAAACACACTTATTGGATTCACAAGATTTGTTAAAAACCTTAATAGTACAAGAATAAGCCTAGGGAGGACAAAAATGACCTAAATGTTAATCCATCGAAAGTGACCATATGCCTAGGGAAGACGAAAGTGACCTAAATGTTAATCCATCGAAACAAATGAACTCACTGGATGCACAAGATTGGTTAAAAACCCTAATTGGACAAGAAAAACCATAGGGAGGACGAAAATGACGTAAATGTTAATCCAATGACACAAATAAACTTATTTGACGAACTAGATTGGTTAAAAACCCTAATTGGACTAGTATAAGCCTAGGGAGGACGAAAATGACCTTATTGTTAATCCAATGACACAAACACACCTATTGGATGCACAAGATTGGTTAAAAACCCTAATTGGACAACAATAAGACTAGGGAAGACGAAAATGATCTAAATGTTAATCCAATGACACAAATGAACTTAATAGATGCACAAGAATGGTTAAAAATTCTAATTGGACTAGAATAAGCCTAGGGAGGATGAAAATGACTTAAATGTTAATCTTATGAAATGAATGAACTTGTTGGATGCACAAGATTGGTTAAAAACCCTAATTGGACTTGTATAAGCCTAGGGAGGACGAAAAGGACCTAAATGTTAATCCAATGACACAGACACACGTATTAGATCACAAGATTGGTTAAAAACCCTAATTGGACAAGAATCAGGCTAGGGATGTTGAAAATGAACTAAATGTTAATCCAATGATACAAATGAACTTATTAGATGCACAAGATTGGTTAAAAACCATAATTGGACTAGAATAAGCCTAGTTAGTACGAAAATGACATAAATGTTAGTCCAATGACACTATTGAACTTATTTGATACACAAGAATGGTTAAAAACCCTAATTGGACAAGAATGAGCTTTAGGAGGATGAAAATGACCTAAATGTAAATCCAATGACACAAACACACCTATTGGATGAACAAGATTGGTTAACAATCCTAATTGGACCAGAATAATCCTAGGGAGGACGAAAATGACCAACAGGTTAACCTGGTGACACATATGAACTTTTTTGATGCACAAGATTGGTTAAAAACCCTAATTGGACTAGAATAAGCCTAGGGATGACGTAACTCACCTCTTGGAAGCAAAAGATTGGTTAAAAACCCAAATTGGTTAAGAACAAGCCTGGGGAGGACGAAAATGACCTAACTGTTAATCCAATGACATAAGCACACCTATTGGATGCACAAGATTCGTTAAAAATTCTAATTGGACTAGAAAAAGCCCATGGAGTACGAAATTTACCTAAATGTTAATCAAATGAAACAAATGAACTTATCGGATACAGAAGATTGGTTAAAAACCCTAATTGGACAACCATAAGCATAGGGAAGATGAAAATGTCCTAAATGTTAATTCATCGACACAAATGAACTCGTTGGATGTACAAGATAGGTTAAAACCCCTAATTGGACAAGAATAAGCATAAGGAGGAATAAAATGACCTAAATGTTTATCGAATGACACAAATAAACTTAATGGATACATAAAATTGGTAAAAATCATAATTCGACTAGAATAAGCCTAAGAAGGACGAAAATGACCTAAATGTTAATCCAATGACACAAACACACCTATTGGATGCACAAGATTGGTTTAAAAACCTAATTGGACAACCACAAGCCTAAGGAAAACGAAAATGACCTAAATGTTAATCGAATGACACAAATGAACTTATTGGATGCACAAGTTTGGTTAAAAACCCTAATTGAACTAGAATAACCCTAAGGAGGATGAAAATGACCTAAATGTTAATCCAATGACACAAATGAACTTATTGGATGCACAAGTTTGGTTAAAAACCCTAATTGAACTAGAATAACCCTAAGGAGGATGAAAATGACCTAAATGTTAATCCAATGACACAAACACACCTATTGGACGCACATGATTAGTTAATAACCATTACTGGAATAAAATAAGCCTAGGGAGGACGAAAATGACCTAAATGAACTTATTGTTTGCACAAGATTGGCTAAAATCCCTAATTTGGCTAGAATAAGCCTAGGGAGGATGAAAATGACCTAAATGACAATCCAATGACCCCAATGAACTTATTGGATGAACAAGATTTGGTAAAAACCCTAATTGGACAACCATATCCCTAGGGAAGACGAAAATGACCTTAATGTTAATCCAATGACATACATGAACTAATTGGATGCACGAGATTGGTTATAAACCCAAATTGGACAAGAACAAGCAAATGGAGGACGAAAATGACCTAAATGTTAATCCAATGACACAAATGAACTTATTGGATGCACAAGATTGGTTAAAAACCCGAATTGGACCAGAATAATCCTAAGGAGGACGAAAATGACCTAAATGTTAATCCAATAGCACAAATGAACTTATTGGGTGCACAAGATTGGTTAAAAACCCAAATTGGACTAGAATAAGCTAGGGAGGACGAAAATGACCTTAATGTTAATCAAATGAACTTGTTGGATGCACAAGATTGGTTAAAAACACTAATTGGACTAGAATAAGCCTAGGGAGGATGAAAATGACCTAAATGTTAATCCAATGACACAAACACACCTATTGGATGCACAAGATTGGTTAAAAACACTAATTGGACTAGAATAAGCCTAGGGAGGATGAAAATGACCTAAATGTTAATGCAATTACACAAACACACCTATTGGATGCCCATGATTAGTTAAAAACCCTAACTCGACAAGAGTAAGCCTAGGGAGGACGAAAATGACCTAAATGTTAATCCAATGATACAAATAAACTTACTGGATGCACAAGATTGGTTAAAAACCCTAATTGGACTAGAATAAGCCTAGGGAGGATGAAAATGACCTAAATGTTAATCCAATATTCCAAATGAACTTATTGGATGCACAAGATTGGTTTAAAACCCAAATTGGACATCACATAAGCCTAGGGAAGACAAAAATGACCTTAATGTTAATTCAATGACAGAAATGAACTTATTGGATGCACAAGATTGGTTTAAAACCCAAATTGGACATCACATAAGCCTAGGGAAGACAAAAATGACCTTAATGTTAATTCAATGACAGAAATGAACTTATTGGATGCACAAGATTGGTTTAAAACCCAAATTGGACATCACATAAGCCTAGGGAAGACAAAAATGACCTTAATGTTAATTCAATGACAGAAATGAACTTATTGGATGCACGAGATTGGTTAAAAACCCTAATTGGACTAGAATAAGCCTTATAAGGATGAAAATGAACTAAATGTTAATCCAATGACACAAACACACCTATTGGATGCACCAGATTGTTTAAAAACCCTAATTGGACAAGAATAAGCTTATGGAAGACGAAAATGACCTAAATGTTAAAAACCATAATTGGACAAGAATAAGCCTAGGGGGGACGAAAATGACATAAATGTTAATCCAATGAGACATATGAACTTATTAGATGCACAAGATTGGTTAAAAACCCTAATTGGACTAGAATAAGGCTAGGGAGGAAAAAAATAACCTAAATGTTAATCCAATGACACAAAGTCACCTATTAGATGCACAAGATTGGTTAAAAACCCGAATTGGACAAGAATAAGCCTAGGGAGGACGAAAATGAACAAAATGTGAATCCAATTACACAAACAGACGTATTAGATGCAAAAGATCAGTTAAAAACCGTAATTGGACTAGAATAAGCCTAGGGAGGACGAAAGTGACCTAAATTTTAATCCAATGACACACACACACCTATTGGATGCACAAGATCGTTTAAAAACCCTAACTAGACAACCATAATCCTAGGGAAGACGAAAATGACCTAATTTTTAATCCAATGACACAAATGAACTTATTAGATGCACTAGATTGGTTGAAAACCCAAATTGGACAAGAATAAGCCTAGGCCTAGGGAGGACGAAAATGACCCAAAGCTTCATCCAATGACATAAATGGACATATTGGATGCACAAGATTGGTTAAAAACCCTAATTGGACAAGAATAAGCGTAGGGAGCACGAAAATGACCTAAATGTTAATCCAATGACACAAATGAACTTATAGGATACACAAGAGTGATTAAAAACCCGAATTGTACTAGAATAAGCCTAGGGAGGACGAAAATGACCTAAATGTTAATCAAATGACACAAATGAACTTGTTGGATACACAAGATTGGTTAAAAATCCTAATTGGACTAGAATAAGCCTAGGGAGGACGAAAATGACCTAAATGTTAATCCAATGACACAAATGAACTTATTGGATGCACAAGATTGGTTAAAAACCCTAATTGGACAAGAATAAGCTTATGGAAGACGAAAATGACCTAAATGTTAATCCAATGACACAAATGAACTTATTGGATGCACAAGATTGGTTAAAAATCCTAATTGGACTAGAATAAGCCTAGGGAGGACGAAAATGACCTAAGTGTTAATCCAATGACACAACCACACTTATTGGATGCACAAGATTGGTTAAAAACCGTAATTGCACAAACATAAGCCTAGTGAAGATAAAAAATGACCTAAATGTTAATAAATCGACACAAATGAACCTACAAGATGCACAAGATTTGTTTAAAACCCTAATTGGACAAGAATAAGCATAGGGAGGACGAAAATGACCTAAATGTTAATCCAATGACACAAATGAACTTATTGGATGCACAAGATTGGTTAAAAATCCTAATTGGACTAGAATAAGCCTAGGGAGGACGAAAATGACCTAAATGTTAATCCAATGACACAAATGAACTTATTGGATGCACAAGATTGGTTAAAAATCCTAATTGGACTAGAATAAGCTTATGGAGGACGAAAATGAAGTAAATGTTAATCCAAGGACACAGACACACCTATTGGATGCACAAGATTGGTTAAAAACCCTAATTCGACAACCATAAGCCTAGGGAAGACGAAAATGACCTAAATGTTAATCCAATGACACAAATGAACTTATTGGATGCACAAGATTGGTTAAAAACCCTAATTGGACAAGAATAAGCATAGGGAGGACGAAAATGACCTAAATGTTAATCCAATGACACAAATGAACTTATTGGATGCACAAGATTGGTTAAAAACCGTAATTGGACTAGAATAAGCCTAGGGAGGATGAAAATGACCGAAATGTTAATCAAATGACACAAATGAACTTATTGGCTACACAAGATTGGTTAAAAACCATAATTGGAATAGAACAAGCCAAGGGAGGACGAAAATGACCTAAATGTGAATCCAATGACACAAATACACCTATTGGATGCACAAGATTGGTTAAAACCCCTAATTGGACAACCATAAGCCCAGGGAAGAAAAAAATGACCTAAATTTTAATCCAATGACTCAACTGAACTTATTGGATGCAGAAGATTGGTCAAAAAGCCTAATTCGACAAGAATAAGCCTAGGGAAGACGAAAATGACCTAAATGTTAATTCAATGCCACAAATGAACTTATTGGATGCACAAGATTGGTTTAAAACCCAAATTGGACATCACATAAGCCTAGGGAAGACAAAAATGACCTTAATGTTAATTCAATGACAGAAATGACCTTATTGGATGCACGAGTTGCTTAAAAACCATAATTGGACTAGAATAAGCCTTGGGAGGATGAAAATCAACTAAATGTTAATCCAATGACACAAACACACCTATTGGATGCACCAGATTGTTTAAAAACCCTAATTGGACAGCAATAAGCTTATGGAAGACGTAAATGACCAAAATGTTAATCCAATGACACAAATGAACTTATTGGATGCACAAGATTGGTTAAAAACCCTAATTGGACTAGAATAAGTCTAGGGAGGACGAAAATGACCTAAATGTTAACCCAATGACACAAATGAACTTATTGGATTGGTTAAAAACCCTAATTGGACTAGAATAAGTCTAGGGAGGACGAAAATGACCTAAATGTTAATCCAATGAAACACACACACCAATGGATGCACAAGATTGGTTAAAAACCATAATTGGACAAGAATAAGCCTAGGGAGTACGAAAATGATGTAAATGTTAATCCAATGACACATATGAACTTATTAGATGCACACGATTGGTTAGAAACCCTAATTGGACTAGAATAAGCCTAGGGAGGAAGAAAATAACCTAAATGTTAATCCAATGACACAAAGTCACCTATTGGATGCACAAGACTGGTTAAAAACCCGAATTGGACAAGAATAGGCCTAGGGAGGACGAAAATGACCTTAATGTTAATTATATGACACAGATGAACTTATTGGATAAACAAGATTGGTTAAAAATCCTAATTGGACTAGAATAAGCTTAGGGAGGGTGAAAATGACCTAAATGTTAATCCAATGAAACAAACACACCATTGGATGCACAAGATTGGTTAAAAACCCTAATTCGACAACCATATGCCTAGGGAAGACAAAAATGACCTTAATGTTAATCCAATGACACATATGAACTTATTGGATGCACAAGATTGTTTAAAAACCTAATTCGACATGAATAGGCATAGGGAGGACGAAAATGACCTAAATGTTAACCCAATGACACAAATGAACTTATTTGATGCACAAGATTAGTTTAAAACCCTAACTGGACAAGTATAAGTAGAGGGAGGATAAAAATGACCTAAATGTAAATCCAATGACACAAACACACCTATAGGATTCACATGATTAGTTAAAAACCTTAATTGGACTAGAATAAGCCTAAGGGGGACAAAAATGACCTAAATATTAATCAAATGACACAAATGAATTTATTGGATACACAAGATTGGTTAAAAACCCTAATTAGACTAGAATAAGCCTAGGGAGGACGAAAATGACCTAAATTTTAATCCAATGACACACATACACCTATTGGATGCACAAGATTGGATAAAAACCCTAACTGGACAACCATAAGCCTAAGGAAGTCGAAAATGACCTAATTTTTAATCCAATGACACAAATGAACTTATTGGATGTACAAGATTGGTTGAAAACCAGAATTGGACAAGAATAAGCCTATGCATAGGGAGGACGAAAATGACCCAAATGTTCATCCAATGACACAAATGAACATATTGGATGCACAAGATTGGTTAAAAACCTTAATTGGACAAGAATAATCGTAGGGAGGAAGAAAATCACCTAAATGTTAATCCAATGACACAAATGAACTTATCGGATACACAAGATTGGTTAATAACCCTAATTGGACTAGAATAAGTCTAGGGAGGACGAAAATGACCTAAGTGTTAATCCAATGACACAAACACACCTATTTGATGCACAAGATTGGTTAAAAACCCTAATTGCACAACCATAAGCCTAGTGAAGATGAAAATGACCTAAATGTTAGTCCATCGACACAAATAAACTTACATGATGCACAAGATTCGTTATAAACCCTAATTGGACAAGAATAAGCATAGCGAGGACGAAAATGACCTAAATGTTAATCCAATGACACAAATGAACTTATTGGATGCACAAGATTGGTTTTAAATCCTAATTGGACTAGAATAAGCATAGGGATGATGAAAATGACCTAAATGTTAATCCAATGAAATAAATGAACTTATTGGTTGCCCAAGATTGGTTACAAACCCTAATTGGACTAGAATAAGCTTATGGAGGACGAAAATGAAGTAAATGTGAATCCAATGACACAGACACACCTATTGGATACACAAGATATGTTAAACACCCTAATTGGACAACAATAAGCCTAGGGAAGACGAAAATGACATAAATGTTTATTCAGTGACACAAATGAACTTATTGGAAGCACAAGATTGGTTAAAAACACTAATTCGACAAGAATAAGCCCAGGGAGGACGAAAATGACCTAAATTTTAATCCAATGACTCAAATGAACTTATTGGATGCACAAGATTGGTTAAAAACACTAATTCGACAAGAATAAGCCCAGGGAGGACGAAAATGACCTAAATATTAATCCAATGACACAAATGAACTTATTGGATGCACAAGATTGGTTAAAAACTGTAATTGGACTAGAATAAGCCTAGGGAGGATGAAAATGACCTAAATGTTAATCCAATGACACAAACACCGCATCTATTGGATGCACATTAATAGTTAAAAACCATAATAGGGCTAAAATAAGCATAGGGAGGACAAAAATGACATAAATGATAATTAAATGACACAAATGAACTAATTGGATACACAAGATTGGTTAGAAACCATAGTTGGACTAGAATAAGCCTAGGGAGGACGAAAATGACCTAAATATTTATCCAATGACACAAACACACCTATTGGATGCACAAGATTGGTTAAAACCCCTAATTAGACAACCATAGGCCCAGGGAAGACGAAAATGACCTCAATATTAATCCAATGACTCAAATGAACTTATTGCATGCACAAGATTGGTTAAAAACCCTAATTCGACAGAAATAAGCCTAGGGAAGACGGAAATGACCTAAATGTTAATCCAATGCCACAACTAAAATTATTGGATGCACAATATTGGTTAAAATCCCAAATTGGACATCTATAAGCCTAGGGAAGACAAAAATGACCTTAATGTTAATTCAATGACAAAAATGAACTTATTGGATGCACAAGATTGGTTAAAAACCCTAATTGGACAAGAATAAGGCTAGGGGGGACGAAAATGACCTAAATGTTAATCCAATAACACAAATGAACTTACGGGATACACAAGATGTGTTAAAAATCCTGATTGTACTAAAATAAGCCTAGGGAGGACGAAAATGACCTAAATGTTAATCAAATGACACAAATGAACTTATTAGATACACAAGATTGGTTAAAAACCCAAATTGGACTAGAATAAGCCTAGGGAAGACGAAATGACCTAAATGTTAAACCGTCGACACAAATGAACTTACAGGATGCACAAGATTCGTTTAAAACCCTAATTGGACAAGAATAAGCATAGGGAGGACGAAAATGACCAAAATGTTATTCCATTGATACAAATGAACTTATTGGATGCACAAGATTGGTTAAAAACCCTAATCTGACTAGAATAAGCCTTAGGAGGACAAAAATGACCTAAATGTTAATCCAACGACAAAAACATACCTATATGATGCACAAGATTGGTTAAAAACCCTAATTGGATTCAAATAAGGCTAGGGAAGACGAAAATGACCTAAATGTTAATCCAATGACACAATGAACTTATTGGATGCACAAGATTGGTTAAAAATCCTAATTGGACTAGAATAAGCATAGACAGGATGAAAATGACCTAAATGTTAATCATATGAAACTAATGAACTTATTAATTGCACAAGATTGGTTAAACCCCTAATTGGACTAGAATAAGCCTATGGAGGACGAAAATGAAGTAAATGTTAATCCAATGACACAAATACACCTATTGGATGCACAAGATTGGTTAAAAACCCTAATTGGACAAGTATAAGCCTAAAGAGGACGAAAATGACCTAAACGTTAATCCAATGCCATAAATGAACTTATTGGATGCACAAGATTGGATAAAAACCCTAATTGGACATCCATAAGCCTAGGGAAGATGAAAATGACTTTAATGTTTATCCAATGACCAAATGAACTTATTGGATGCACAAGATTGGTTTAAAACCTTAATTAGACAAGAATAAGTGTAGGGAGGACGGAAACGACCTAAATGTTTATCCAATGACACAAACGAACTTATTGGATGCACAAGATTGGTTATAAACCCTAATTGACTTGAATTAGCCTAGGGAGGATGAAAATGACCTAAATGTTTATCCAATGACGCAAATGAACTTATTGGATGCCCCTGATTGGTTAAAAATCTAATTGGACTAGAATAAGCCTAGGGAGGACGAAAATGACCTAAATGTTAATCTGATGTTACAAATCACCTATTGGATGGACAATATTGGTTGAAAACCCAAATTGGGCAAGAATAAGCCTAGGGAGGACATAAATGACCTAAATGTTAAACAAATGACTCAAATGAACTTATTGGATACACAAGATTGGTTAAAAACCCTAATTGGACTAGAAGAAGCCTACGGAGGACGAAAATGGCCAAAATGTTATTCCAATGACACAAACACGCCTATTGGATGCACAAGATTGGTTAAAAACCCAAATTGGACAACCATAAGCCTAGGGAAGACGAAAATGACCTAAATGTTAATCCAATGACACAAATGAATTTATTGGATGCACCAGATTGGTTAAAAACCCTAATTCAACATGAATAGGCCTAAGGAGGACGAAAATGACCAAAATTGTAATCCAATGACACAAATGAACTTATTGGTTGGACAAGATTGGTTAAAATCCGTAATTGGACTAGAATAAGCCTAGGGAGGATGAAAATGACCTAAATGTTCATCCAATGACACAAACACACCTATTGGATGCACAAGATTGGTTAAAAACCCTAATTGGACAAGCATAAGCCTAGGGAGGACGAAAATGACCAAAATTGTAATCCAATGACACAAATGAACTTATTAGAAGCATAAGATTGGTTAAAATCCGTAATTGGACTAGAATAAGCCTAGGGAGGATGAAAATGACCTAAATGTTCATCCAATGACACAAACACACCTACTGGATGCACATGATTAGTTCAAAACCTTAATTAGACTAGAATAAGCCTAGGGAAGACAAAAATGACTTAAACGTAAATCAAATGACGCAAATGAACTTATTGGATACACAAGATTGGTTAAAAACCCTAATTGGACTAGAATAAGCCTAGGGAGAATGAAAATGATCCAAATATTAATCCAATGACACAAAACACACCTTTTGGATGCACAAGATTGGTTAAAAACCCTAATCGGACAACCATAAGCCTAAGGAAAACGAAAATGACGTAAATGTTAATCCAACGACACAAATGAACTTATTGGATGCACAAGATTGGTGAAAAACCCTCATTGGACTAGAATAAGCCTAGGGAGGACGAAAATGACCTAAATGTTAATCAAATGACACAAATGAACTTATTGGATATAGAAGATTGGTTAAAAACTCTAATTGGACTAGTGATCCATTGTCGCACATGGGTCAAATACAATTGATAAAATGTAAATAGAGGTAATAACTCGAATCGTTTCGCAAGGTCAACTAGAATATGTGATATAGTAATAATAACCGCATTGAAAATTGAAATTAAAGAGGGGTTTTTTAGATTTTTGTTTTAACGGATGAGCAAAACAATTAATGCACTTATTCGAGTTTCAAACCTATCACATATTCTATTAATGAGTTTAATTTCTAATTCATGACTCTATTTTTATTTGAATATAGAATTGATCAATAAGCATAATCATTCCTATGTGAATTTGGTTTCTTTGATTGAATTAAGCATCACAATCATCAAAATATTATACTTAATGATCAAGCGTTGCAAAATTATAATTCAATTAAATTAGAAGTTGAAACCAAATTTTGTCAAATTAATTTAATCAATCCTATTGAAATTCAATTTAAGCAATCAAAATATCAATATAATCAAATAAACAAGAATAGAATCATGAATAGAATTTGACAGTGTAACGTGAATCTCAAGGTGTTGATGAAACTCTGAACTCGTGGATTAATCTTATAAAATTAGCCTTCCATGAAATTAAAATAAAACTGTTTATTTCTTGTAGCAATTTGAATCCTAATTTTTCCGTCTTTATAAACAAAAACAAAACGGCCAATATATAGTACTTGATATTGGGCTTTAGGGTTTAAAAAACAAATGACCCACTAATTTAAATTATTATAAAAGTCCAGATTACAAAATCTGCAATTTAGGCCCAGTAAAGTTCGGCGTTGGTCTTTTCTTCCAACATAAAAGTTGTAGCTCAGATTTTTAGCTTTCCAACGCCTGCTCATATGCGCCAATCCGATATCCAGAGCTCAAGTTATGACCTACATAGTGAGAAAGAGTCAAAATACAAATAATAAAATTATAATCTAAATTCAACCCAAAGTTTAGAAACAAACTAAAAATATTAATCTAAGCTATAAAGAAATTTTAAAATAGCAAACTAAAAAGCTAGAATTATGTGCCCAAATGCTATGATGAAATTACCCCACACTTAAACTTTTGCACTCCGAGCAAAACAATGCATGCGATTCCAAATATTCTTATTAATGCAAAGTGGTGAGAGAAAAAAAAAATATTTCTAGCTTAAGGCAATCACAAATAGTTTTTTTTGTTACAACGAAGGCAAACAAGAGGATAAATTAACTAAAGAATGTATCATAAGTGATAGAATCCTCCCAGGATATAAAATTCTCTCAAAGTGTTTACACTCAAAGTGTTTGGGCTACTGTTTACACTCAAAGCACACCATGAAAGCTAGCACTACCATAGGCTTGACAAGCCTCTATAATCTATATTTGAAACGCATGTAGATAATGATCAAAAGGTCTTTATTTAAATTGTAACGTGGCCAAGGTAAGGGTGAGGTAATCCTAAGGAGACTAAAGCTGAAAATCAAAGAGGATAAAGGAGTAATGTTTAAGAGAAAAAAAAAACAACATTAAGAAGTAACTCAACAAAACATCCTTGATTTTTATTTTCACACTCTCTTTGCTCACAATACAATCATTTTTCCTCATAATTTTGTTTCTTTTTTTTTCTTTTTTTTTTTCATAACCCTCAAATTTAAACAAACAAGTTGAGCACCCCTACAATTATTTAAGGAAAAACTCCTTTATCCCCCAAGATTGGGTCAATTCATTATTTTTCACTTTTAGGCTTGTAATGAGCTATATAACAAAGAATAGGTTCATTAGGCTCAAAGGGGCTTACACAAATGGATAATTGTAGGGTAGCCTTATTTGGCTAGTAGCTTAATTAGAAACAAATGCCTAGATCATTTCAATAAATGCATGCGGACAAGAGTCAAGTCAAGTTCTGGCGTAACTAGCAATCACGAGTGAGATAAAACACTAGAAAACAAAATTGAAAAATGCATTCCATTCATAATAAGGCTCAAAAATCTCACAAAGGTTAATGACTTATCATAAATGATACACAATTTAGCGTTTGAATCTTGATCAATGTATCTCACACGAATCTGGTTATTCAATGATTGTTTATGAGAACATTATCTTTTCTCTCAAGAATACTTTTTCAGCTCTCTCAATGATTATGGATAATCTTTTTGGCTTTGATCTGAAAAAGCAATATCATAATGTTAACAATATGTTCTTAAGAGCTCTTCAGTGTTTTGAAGTGTATTCAAGATGTTTTTCATGTGTTGACTTGTTAATGAGAGAAAGATTGAAAACAGTTTATATAGTTTCTGAAAAACAACTAATCAATCGATTTACCAATCGATTCATTAAAGTTATAAAACAAGTCTAATCGATTTGCCAATCGATTATCGCGAGTCTTGTTTTTCTTGAATCTTGAAACTACAGAAACCAATTGATTTGCCAATCAATTCTTTTAAAAACTCTTTTCAGTAAATTATGTTCAGACTTATATGAATCGATTGCATAATCGATGTCAGGTGTTTTGTTCAAATAAAAAACATACCAATCGATTACTGAATCGATTTACTAAGTCTTATAATCGATTTACAAATACACAAAATCGATTTGGCCACAAGCTGAAAGTTCACTGTGATTTCAAAATAGTTCTTTCAATCGATTTGCCAATCGATTGTGTTCAAAGCAGTGACTTAGCTATTTTCATGTTAATCGAAGTGCCAATCGATTTGGTAGTATTTGCCTGAAAAGTTCTTACCAGATGTTTAGTTCAATCGATTTCCCAATCGATTAAAACCAAACTTAACATGATTGAAATTTTCACAATAGATTGTCCAATCGATTGTGTTTGTCACAGGTCAAGTTATTTTTCAAATATTATCTAAGCAATCGATTTGCCAATCGATTACCCTAGAAAATGGATTGTCACTGTGACTTGCCCAATCGATTTCCCAATCGATTTGTTTCAATCAGTTTTACTTTGTGATGTGTACAATCGATTTGCCAATCGATTAGCCTGTAAAACAGGTTGCCACTGACTTGTGCAATTTTCATTTCTAATTATGCTAGTCGATTGCCTAATCGATTATACAATCACAAACAGTTAGATTCCTTACAACCCTTTTGATGAAATCGATTTCCCAATCGATTTACTCAGTGAATATTCAACTTTTGTTGATTTCTTGAGTTCCAAGCAATTTGTCTCAAGTGTGTAGGGTTGGATTGTTGTTCCTGAAATCTTGCTCAATTAAAATGTTAGATTTATCATATGATGTATGAACATTGTATGTTTGTTAATTATGTCAAAATTAGGATTAAAAGGACTAAAGTCCAACAATCTCCCCCTTTTTGCATAAGTGACAATCATACAATTTTAACTTGAGTTGAGCATTTCAAGACATAATATTAACAACATTTCATAGCATCATATGTACCATTATCAGATTATAACATCAGAGTATCAGAGCATCCTAGCTTAACAGTACACATGCTATTTATCAAAAATCAGAGCATTTTAATAATTCATTCTTATCAGAGCAAAGTATCCAGAGTATCAAAATTATGCAGCAGGTACTAAGCAACTAAGCAAGTTATAATTTTTCTCCCCCTTTGTCAGTTAAGGCAAAAAGGCAGAAAAAAAATTTCCTCCCCCTATGTTAATAAACATAAGCACTGGGGATTGAAATCATAAAACATTGTGTATCAGAGCAATAAGTGAGCATATCAGACAAATGAATTCAGAGAGAGATGGACTAAACATTCTAATGCATTATAGATATAGATGAAATGAATACATCAAGTCATAACAAAACAACCCAGATCCTAAACTCCTAATCTCCTAAACTAGGCTGGTCCTCACTATTATCTACGGGAGAGGCATAGACCGCTGTATTACCTTCAGCAGGTGTCTCCTCAACGTGAGTCGCAGGGTGACCTAGGGGAGTTGGGTTAGGTTCCTCTGTTGCTTGACGACCGATGTCTGCGATGTCTTCAAATGACAGCTTGATGCCTAAGTGTGCTTGAATAGCATCCACATCCTGAACAAACTGAATTCAGGGATGCCTGGAGAGTCCTTAGATTTGCTTCCATTCTGGACTGTGATTCTAGCATCTTGGCATTGTGTGCCATCTGAGCTTCTATGAATTCCATTAACTTTGTAACAAACTCATGAGGGGTTGTTTCAGTAGCTGGTTGAGGCTGAGGTTGTGGTTGAGGTTGAGCTGGTTCAACAGAAGGCTGAGGTCTTATCCAAATACCATGTAACCTTTTCAATTGCATCTGGTTTACAATTGATTCTCCAAAAATTAGAGTGGTCTTTGCAGATTCTTCATTAACAAACGATACCTTGAAGTGTTTCAGAATCTTGGTAATTAGTTGTGGATAAGGCAGCATTAGCTTACTTTGAGAAGCTTCCAGCATGTGCCTTAGCACAATCCATGCCCAGCTCATCCTGAGCTCCTTGGATAAACCCCATAACAGTAGTATATCCAACTTCTGAACTACTGCATGGTTGCCTGATCTTGGTACAAGCATCCTGGTCAGCGTATACATCAGCATTCGATGTTGGACCTTCATTTGATCGATAGGTAATGAAATGGTTTCAACAAAACCATTAATCATCAGGTCCTTAACAGCAGTATGCCTGTCAACCGATTCTTCCCATCCTTTGTCAGCCGTATCAGCTTCAGAACTGCCGTCGATAGATTTTCTGTGAAATGGCAATCCTGATAAGGTAGAAAAATCATCAAAGGACATAGAAATCCTTTTCCCTTTGACCTGAGCCTTAAAACCTTCTTCAGTCAGCTTGAACGTTGAATAAAATTCCCTTATCAATCTTGGATAACTATCAAGAGTAGA
>NC_021166.2:34404836-34408126 GCF_000331145.2 Cicer arietinum | reverse complement strand
AGCAGGTGCCTTGCCTTTGTCTTTGGCAAGAATTTTATGTGTAGGTATGGGTACTCTTTTTGTTAGGGTGGGTGGTGGTGAAGGGGTTTCATTGGTTGAAGATGATGAAGGTGAAGGAGTATGTGCCTGGGTTTGTTTGACTCGTGCCATAATCGTAGATTGAAGTAGATTGAATGTAGACAGTATCAAATAACAATTGCAGAAGCAGAGAGATGAAGCAGACAAAGAAAATTAGTGAAATCTGGAGAACTGAAGTGCAGAAATCGATTGATAACTGTTCCTATTTAAACCCTTAACCGTGTAAATCGATTCCCAAATCGATTAGGTTACCGTTGCTGGTAATGTCAATCAATTTAGTAATTATTACATACAACGGATAGTCACAACTGTCATATTGTAAGTCGATTCCCAAGTCGATTTCCAGTTTTACTTAATCGATGTCCAAATCGATTGTTTTAACATTGAAAGTTGAACTAGTCGATTTCCCAATCGACGCTCGGGCAAGTTAAAACAAATTTTTTGAACTTTGAATTCTGGGGCCAAAGCAATCGATTCCCAAATCGATTTTGTAAACCATTTACCATGCTGGTAATCGATTCCCAAATCGATTTAACTGGAAAGTAACTGCAAACACCAGAAGTGTCCTATGAAAGAATCAAAGATCATACCTCACTAGGATCAATGATCCCTAGTTTCATCCTTATATGCAGAAAACTTTCTCTTGGTAAAGCTTTTGTGAAGATGTCAGCTAGCTGTTCGGCTGTGTTAACATACTCAAGCTTAATGATTCCATTTTGAAAGTGATCTCTTATAAAATGATGTCTTACTTCAATGTGTTTGGTCCTGGAGTGCATCACTGGATTCTTGGTAATACTTATTGCACTTGTGTTATCACACATGATAGGTACTGTTCCCAAGTCAACACCAAAATCCAATAAGTGCTGTTTCATCCAAAGTATCTGAGCACAACAGCTCTCAGCTGCAATGTATTCAGCTTCAGCAGTTGATAAAGCAATGCTTGTCTGTTTCTTACTGAACCATGACACAAAAGAGTTTCCAAGTAAATGACACGTTCCTGAGGTACTTTTCCTGTCGAGTTTACATCCGACAAAGTCTGAATCTGAGTAACCAACTAAGGTACATGTTGATCCCTTTCGATACCACAATCTGAGACTCTTAGTTCCTACCAGATATCTGAAAATTCTCTTAACTGCACTGAAGTGAGATTCCTTTGGATTTGATTGGTACCTTGCACACATACAAACACTGAACATGATGTCTGGTCGGCTTGTTGTAAGATAGAGCAAAGATTTCCTTGACTCATGGGAGTATCTGGTCAGATTTTCAAAACAAAATTTCTTTATCAAATCAGAACAATATTTTGATTGACTAATGAAAATGCCTTGCTTGCTTTGGTTAATTTGAAATCCCAAGAAATATGATAGTTCACCCATCATTGACATTTCAAATTTACCTTTCATCAAATTTTCAAATTCTTTGTACAATTTATTATTTGTAGATCCAAATATTATGTCATCAACATATACTTGGACAAGCCAGATATCATTTCCAGTAGTTTTTGTGAAAAGGGTCTTGTCAACATTTCCTCTTAAAAAGTTTTGTTGAATAAGGAAATTGCTGAGCTTCTCATACCAAGCTCTTGGAGCTTGTTTTAACCCATAGAGGGCCTTTGAGAGCTTATACACATGATTAGGAAAATCAGGATTTTCAAAACCAGGTGTTTGGCTAACAAAAACTTCCTCTTGAAGGTCACCATTGAGAAAGGCACTTTTCACATCCATTTGATAAAGATTAAAGTCCATTATACAAGCATAAGCCAATAAAATTCTTATGGCTTCTAATCTAGCTACAGGGGCATAGGTTTCATCAAAATCTATTCCCTCCTCTTGACTATAACCCTTGGCTACTAGTCTAGCTTTGTTCCTTGTTATCACACCATTCTCATCCAACTTGTTTCTGAACACCCATCTGGTTCCTATGACATGCTTACCCTCTGGCCTAGGTACTAAACTCCACACCTTGTTTCTCTCAAACTGGTTTAACTCCTCTTGCATAGCAAGTATCCACTCACTATCTAACAGGGCTTCCTTAATGTTCTTAGGTTCAATCTGAGATACAAAGGCTGTAAAGTTACAAAACTGACTAAGGCTTCTCCTAGTTGCAACACCTTTAGAGATATCGCCTATAATGTTGTCTAAAGGGTGGTTTCTGTTGAACTTCCATTCCTTAGGCAACTCACAGGTTTCTATAGGTTCTACAGGGTCTGCACTAGTTGGAGGGTCAGCTATAGGTTGTTCTAGTGGTTCAGATTCTACAACTTCGTCCAAAAAGTCATCAACCTTAGAAGGAGTTTTGTTCAAGTTTTCTGTAAATAATTCATCAAACTTTACATGAACTGACTCTTCTATGGTCTTTGTTCTTTTGTTGTAGATTCTATAGGCCTTACTAGTTTGGGAATATCCTAAAAAGATACCTTCATCTGCCTTAGGGTCAAACTTTCCTAGGTGTTCTTTGCCATTGTTCAACACAAAGCACTTACAACCAAAGATTCTAAAGTAGGAAAGGTTTGGTTTTCTACCCTTGTAAAGCTCATAGGGTGTTTTCCTAAGCAGGGGCCTAATGAGAACTCTATTTACAACATGAGTGGCTGTACTAATTGCATCTGCCCAAAAGTACTTAGGTAGGTTGGAGTCCTTAAGCATGGTCCTAGCTAACTCTTCTAGGGATCTATTTTTCCTCTCCACTACCCCATTCTGCTGTGGTGTCCTAGGGGCAGAATATATGTGGTTGATTCCATGTAGTTCACAATAATTTTGAAAAGCATCATTTTGGAATTCACCTCCATGATCACTTTTTATTGAAACAATTTTCAGATCATTCTCATTTTGTACTAAAGCAGCAAACTTTTTGAAAACAGAGAATGTATCACTTTTATGAGCTAAAAAGTAAGTCCATGTGAATCTAGAATAATCATCAACCAGCACATATCCATACAGGTTTCCACCTAAACTCTTAACTTGGGCAGGTCCAAAAAGGTCCATGTGAACTAGTTGTAAAACTCTATTTGTTCTAACCAAGTCTATAGAGGGAAATGGAGTCTTAACCAGTTTACTTTTCTCACATGCATCACACAGTCTATCTTTAGAGAACTTCCTATTTGGTAGACCTAAGACTAACTGTTTGCTGACAAGTTTATTCAAATGATTTATGTGTATATGAGCAATTCTTTTATGCCAAAGCCATGTTTCATCTGAATTAGACAACAAGCA
>NC_021166.2:34382690-34402229 GCF_000331145.2 Cicer arietinum | reverse complement strand
TTTTTTTTTTCTAAAAGTAATTAAGAACGAACAAAGAAATAAATCAGGAAATGCTTTTGGATAAATAATTGAGTCATTATAATTTACGCAGCGGAAAAGTTTCTCCAATTATAAATCCAAAACATTTTTACATAAACATCAAATGGTACATGGAACCCATTCAAAGATGATATCAAACTGATAATATTTGTATAAGTACAGTTTTCCAAAACTAAAATACTCCAAACCAAAAAGAAGGACCCCTAGTCCCTATACATCATCCTAATCTGATCATCCTACCAAAAACTATACACCCTGAGTAATCTCCACGCGCCCCGTGAGATCCTCCTAACACAACAGCAGTCAAGCGTTCCCATCTCCATCCCTGTCCGTAGGGTACGAACCAGTAGGGCCGTCCTGACTCTCATCTGAGGGCAAAGCCCAGATTTCCACAATAGTGTAAAGGGTCACCAACCAGAAAATAACAGTTAACACATAGCAATTAAGTTTTTGAATGCTCAAAACAACTTTTTAACTAAGCATGCATCTTAACAGGATTTTCCATGTGCGAAAAGTTCATACAGTACATTGCCAATGAAAATGAAGGTAAAATGCAGTTCTCGATCTCCTAATTAACACATGATAAAACAAAACATGGATAGATTCATGAGCAATTAATCATACAACTAAAAATGAGGATTTTCACTGAGCCAATCGATTGGGCAATCGATTGGGGTGAAGATTTTTAATGAAAACAGAATCCTGGGCTGAATTCAATCGATTGGTAAATCGATTGATTGGTTCCTGAGCCCCTGGTTTCGAGCCAATCGATTTCCTAATCGATTTGGTGAGGGATTCTTAATGAAAACAGAATCCTGGGCTGAATTCAATCGATTGGTAAATCGATTGATTGGTTCCTGAGCCCCTGACTTAAGGCCTAATCGATTGGGCAATCGATTTCTTAACTGATTCCTTTGAAAATTGATTTCGAAATCGATTGGCTAATCGATTTTGTGAATTGGCCAAGTCCCTGTTTACCCATCCAATCGATTGGGAAATCGATTTCCCTGATCAGTTTTCCAAAAATTCATGAATTAACCTAAGTCATTCCTAATCAAGTTCACCACTTAACACTTAGCAATTTCTACGCGATTACTACGACACACAAAGGTTCGATAACCATCATACTCACACACAATACACAACACATAGCACTTAACACCTTCATCTCAGTTATCACGATAAATCAAAATTCGAATCACTCAATCATAAACTCAAATCAAACATGACTCGCGTGCCAGGCACCCTAATGCAATGCGTATATGCCAAAATGCATGGACTCGGAATTCCAAACCAAAACCCTCCTCGAAGGGCCGTAAATCATAATTGTACCGCCTATCGCAGGCCAAAGTACCAATTACCGAGGTGCCACCTATCACGGGTCAGCACGATTTACTAAAATGCGTAAATCATAAACGTACCACCTATCACGGGTCAGTACAGTTTACCGAGGTGTCACCTATCACGGGTCAACACGATTTACTAAAAGAAAAAGCGGGAATCGTAAACGTACCGCCTATCACAGACCAGTACTGTTTACCTAGGTGCCACCTATCACGGGTCAGCACAATTCACCAAAAATGTAAATCGTAAATGTACCACCTATCACGGGTCAGTACAGTTTACCATGGTGTCACCTATCACGGGTCAACTCGATTTTCTAAATAGTAACTCGTAAACGTACCACCTATCACGGGTCAGTACAGTTACCATGGTGTCACCTATCACGGGTCAACACGAATTACTAAATAGTAAATCGTAAACGTACAACCTATCACGGGTCAATACAGTTTACCAAGGTGTCACCTATCACGGGTCGACACAATTTACCAAATGAAATGCATGAGCATACACAGACTCCATTCACAACAATCGTTAAGCAAATGCAGATATTAAAAGATTCCCCATTTTTAATACCCATTTAACTTAAACGACTTTCAAACAACATTAATTAAATAAGTCATTAAGAGATTCCCCGTTCTTAATACCGATTTAACTTAATGATTTTCAAAACAAAACGTTAAGCAAACAGTCATATTAAGAGATTCCCCATTCTTAATATACTTTTGACTTAAACGATTTTCTCGCAAAACATTCAGTAAACGAGTCATTAAGAGATTCCCCATTCTTAATATACTTTTGACTTAAACGATTTTCTCGCAAAACATTCAGTAAACGAGTCATTAAGAGATTCCCCATTCTTAATACTCATTTAACTTAATGGTTTTCAAATTTCACACAACACAAACTCAACAAATTCTCACATCAAAACATATCAATTCATTTATTCACAAATCCAACCATACACATATCAAATTTCATCAATATCAATTAAGAGCATGTCAAAAACAACGAACACAAATCGACACAATCCACTACTCAAAACACACAAGTTTCATTTACCCAAAATCTTACACCATGACTTCAAATTCATTTACCACGAAACATTCATCACTATAAACAAAACCTAACTCTAAGGTTTTTACCCATAACGCACTAGTTTCGTTTTTCCCCAAATCGATACATTTAACCCTAACAAATTCCTTCCCACACAACTACAGATAAGTCCCTAATGCAAGCTAGAAGTTTGGAAGGAGCCCTTACCTCAACGTTAGCTTTATCGAGAGTTTCCGGTTCCGCGAGAAATTCCGGTAAAATCTCCGCTCGCAACGCCGCTTCCAAATTAGTTCACTAGCACCGTAGCGTGGTGGTGAGCAACTTTCCCTTCTATCTCTTCGAGAAATGAGGTTTGGATCTAGGAGAAACGGAGGGGTTTGTGTTTGGATCTCAAAACCGTTTTTCTTCGTTTTCGAATCAAAGAGGAAGAGTGGAGTTGCGAAAACCTTGATCTAACTCTCACCCAACCTTGGGTCACTAGCTTTGAAGAAAAGGAAGCAACGAAAACGAAAAATGGAGAAGGATGGAATTTTGGGTTTGCTCTCGTGTGAAGTTCAGAGGAAGGAGATGGAAATTTGAAATTTCCTTCCTTTCTTTTTCTTTCCTTGTTTTTCCTTTCTTCCTTTTTCCTTCCTTCCTTTATATACTATTTTCTTTTCCTTTTCCTTCCTTCTAGTTTTCCTTTCTTTTTCCCCCCAAACAAACATATATAAATATAATAAATATAACTTAACAAATATCTCAAAATCTAGATATTTATTAAATTACCGTTTCACCCGAAACGCCTTAAATTAACCGTAAAGTATTTACCGCAGTTAATTTCAATTTATTTATCGACGAGAAATTCTAATTGGCATCGAAATATCTTTTTGATTATAAAACTCCAAAATATTATTAACTTTGGCTTAAAAGCCTCCGAGCCAAAATCCAAAATACACCAAAAATACATAAATGGTACTTTAAAATTATGGGTCTTACAATTCGGCTCTGGGCTTGGGGATCATCAAGTCATTTGTTCCAGCAATCTTGGGGATGTATGGTCCATTTTCAACAGCATCAAGAATGTCGATTCCACTGGCTTCCAGAAATATCAGCATCCTATGTTTCCAGTACATGTAGGTTGTTCCATTGAATGTTGGGGGTCTTGCAAGTGAAGCGCCTTCCCCTAGAAAATCGACTGAGGCCATATTCCTTTTATGAGTTTTACCTCTAGAAAAGTCAGGCTTTAAGGCCAATTGTTGATTATTATGACCTCGAGATAATCAGAATATATCAGTCTTTAACAAATTAAAGCAATATAGAAAATCTAATAAGTCTAGCATACAATTAAGATCGAACATACAATCATACGATGCAAGATTTATTCAGATTCATACACACAACGAAATTATAATGCGGCATACAAGATTAACAATTAAAAGTAAAAGGATAAGGGATAGAATGCACCAAGGTTTATCCTGGTTCAGTTGTCAACGACAACCTACATCCAGTCCTGACAATCCAACTGGATTTCAGCTTTTTCTCCAATAGAAAGAATTGTGACTTGTTTACAGATTGTCCAGTTTCCTCGAAACCTATCTATCTAACACAATCTCTTTCCTATTGCTTAACCCCTTGATCCTTGCAGTCACTAAGCAGACTCACACAAGATCAAGTCAAGCTCCTTCTTGATGAGGCCTCTCACCCAAGAAGATTATAACACCCTGAACCCAAATTGAAATAAAAAGGTAAAATGCACTAGTTTTAAAGAGATTCGCAGCGGTTCCAAAATAGAGTATATATATATATATATGTATATATTTTAAAATACTTTAAGGTTCAAGACGTCACATTCACGCTTACACAAAATTCTTGCATAATAATTTTCAATAAAAAAAATTCTTAATATCGAATATAGTTGATGTTCATTAAATAAATACTTTTGATATAAAAGCAAGTTCTAAACTTAGAGACAATTAATTTCTACCTCTGAATAACCGATAAAATAACACAATTGATCAATCAAATTTAGCCCCAATGTAGCTTACAAACATGGAGCTGTTGGGGTCAACTGGCTGACCACTCTCGTTCCAGCCAACCTAATAAACTCATATAGTAAGTACATGCCCTAAACCCTAAAAAAAGATAAAAAAACACACAGCAAACAGAGTATATATAGTATACCTCAAATTTAATGCCACTGCTCCGTGCTTTAATCACCCTTTGCATGATAGTTGCACCACGTTTGACTTCTTTTTCGTAAGTCTTAGAGGTGCCAACTTCTTCATTTTGAACTTCTAAATCTTTGTTTGTATCCATTTAACTACAACAAGTTCAACATGCACTTTAGTATAACATCAACAAGCTCAACATGGATCATGCATTATTATAAACAAACTCAACATGTATCAGTATATCTTAAAAAAGCTCAACATGCATTCTAATGATTACAAAAATTTAATAACATCAATACCTGAATAATGATGGTTCGAAGAAAGACGAAATGCAAAGAAAAGAGGGTTTGCAGAAAGTTCACAGAAATATGGTTCACAGAAATACGGTTTGAAGAAATACGTAATGAGGGTTACGTATTTCAATGAAAATATATTGTGTGAAATGGGAGAGATGATCTTGGATGGAAATAAGGTTCGAAATGAAGGAGATGATCGTGGAAATAAGGTTCGTAAAGGACGGGATGATAGGGTTTGCAAAAGAAGAGAAGAAATGAAGGTTGAGATGAAGGTTACGTAATGAAGAGGAAACTGAAGAGGTAACTGTTATATATACGTAACACTTTTACAGCGCTTTTTATAAGCCTTTTACAGCGCTTATTTTGTAAAGCGCTCTAAAAGGCTTCTTTAGTTAAATTTTTAAAAGGCTCTTTTACAGCGCTTTTTTCAAATAAGCGCTGTAAAAGACCTCCGTGTGTTATTATGTTATTTGAATGCCTTTTACAGCGCTTTTTTCAAATAAGCGCTGTAAAAGACCTCCGTGTGTTATTATGTTATTTGAATGCCTTTTACAGCGCTTTTTTCAAATAAGCGCTGTAAAAGACCTCCGTGTGTTATTATGTTATATGAATGCCTTTTACAGCGCTTTCACACATAAGCGCTCTAAAAGGCTTCTTTAGTTAAATTTTTAAAAGGCTCTTTTACAGCGCTTTTTTCAAATAAGCGCTGTAAAAGACCTCCGTGTGTTATTATGTTATATGAATGCCTTTTACAGCGCTTTCACACATAAGCGCTCTAAAAGGCTTCTTTAGTTAAATTTTTAAAAGGCTCTTTTACAGCGCTTTTTTCAAATAAGCGCTGTAAAAGACCTCCGTGTGTTATTATGTTATTTGAATGCCTTTTACAGCGCTTTTACACATAAGCGCTCTAAAATGTCTCTTTATGTTAATTTTAAGAGGCTCTTTTACAGCGCTTTTCCCAAATAAGCGCTGTAAAAGACCTCCGTGTGTTATTATGTTATATGAATGTTTTTTAAAGCCTTTTACAGCGCTTTTCCACATAAGCGCTCTAAAATGTCTCTTTATGTTAATTTTAAAAGGCTCTTTTACAGCGCTTTTTCCAAATAAGCGCTGTAAAAGGCCTTATTGTTTTTGTGTTTTGTTATGTTATGTTATTTTTTAAACAAGCTCAACATGCATGCAAAACCCACATAGTAGTAACTGGTCACCACAAAAATCCCTTCCTCTTCACCAAACTCTTCTCCTTTTATGCATCTTCTTCACAAACATCAAAGCTTACTCTTTCACAATTCAATCTCCACCTCAACACCCTTTTTATCTCTTTACATTCTCTTTCCTTCTTAAATCGAAACTTAATTGGTATTCAGGATCATTGCCATGTTGCGAAAAATGGGTTTGTGTCTGGTGTTTTTGGGGATTCCCATGATGCGTACAAGGTGTTTGAAGAAATGGGTTTGTGTCTGATGTTTTTTGGATTCCCATGATGCGTACAAGGTGTTTGAAGAAATGGGTTTGTGTCTGATGTTTTTTGGATTCCCATGATGCGTACAAGGTGTTTGAAGAAATTAGGTGTCTGATGAATATTATTTTTAAAGCTTTTTTACAGCGCTTTGTCAAATAAGCGCTGTAAAATGTCTTTTTTACTCACTTTCAAAAGAGTCGTTTACAGCGCTTTGTGTGAAAAGCGCTGTAAAAGGTATAAAACACTCATTATTTTATTTTTAAAAGGATCTTTTACAGCGCTTTTTAAGATAAGCGCTGTAAAATGTCTCTTTATTTTATTTTTGTGTTTGGTTTATTTGGGTTGGGATGACATTAAAAACATTTTTATCATTGTTTATTGGATTAAAAATATTGTTATCATTGTCTTTATCACAATACTTTAGGAGATGATGAATTATTAGAAATGAGTATTCTGAAGAATCTATATATATATATGCACTGAGCAAAAGAGAATCTCTCTATTCAGTTCAGTTCAGTTCATGTAAATTACTAATTTATATTCAGTTCAGTTCATGTAAATCAAGCTAAATATAAAACACTCATTGTTACATGAACTTGGTATAAAACACTCAAATCAAGCTAAATATAAGCAGAAAATAAATTAATCAGAAAATAAATTAATCAGAACTTAGTATAAAACACTCAATTCAGATTACATGCATATTTACAATAACACAGTTCAGATTACATGCATAGCTTATATAAAACAATTAAACATATATATACATTAAGATGCCCTTCTTCTTTTCCTGGTGACATTCACATTTGTTTGTCCATTTACAATACGAAACGATGGATTAATCCAAATTCCCTCATCATGATCATCTCTAAGATATAAACCATCATCAGTTGAATCAATTTCATGTGGTTGTTGTGATGTTGCAAATAAAAGATCATTACCAACATCTTCATCATTATTGTTATCATCACTTATTTTATTGGTCGATAGGACAACAGACCATTTATCATTAGAAGGATCAGTGACATAAAACACTTGTTGAGCTTGCGACGCTAAAATAAAAGGCTCGTCTTTGTATCCCACCCTATTAAAATCGACAAGCAAGAATCCTGACTCATCAATCCGAACGCCATTATTATTATCGACCCACTTGCAACCAAATATGGGAACACGAAACATTGTGTAGTCTAACTCCCATATGCGCTCGATAACCCCAAAATATGATAGATTTGCATATATTGGGTTTTTGTCTTTTGCACTTGAGACATGCATCGCTTCAGCTACGAGAGTGACTCCACTATTTTGCATAGTGGTCTGATCATCTTGTTCTTTGGTATAAAATGTGTAGCCGTTAATAACATAACCAGTGTAAGAAAAGACATGTAAGCTCGGACCATTTGCTAGCCACCTCAATCTATTTGAAATTGATCCGGGGTCTATATCAAATTTTGACATTATGTGATTTTTTAACCATGTTACAAAACTTCGATTGTGCTCTCGAGTTATCCAATTTTGATTCCTATTCATGTTCAAACGAGATAACTGATCAATGTGTATTGTAACATACGGTTGAACCTCATCATCATTGTGCAGAACATACAATTGTGCCTGCTCCCATTCTGTCCTTGATATAGTCAGTAGTCTCCTTCCAGTTATCCCTTCTCCTGATAGTCTTCCCGAATGACGAGACATGGGAAGCCCTATGGATTCAACATTGGACAGATATTCAGTACAAAATTCAGCAGCCTCTTCAACAATGTATCGTTCAGCAATACAACCTTCTGGTCGACTTCTACTTTTTACGTACCCTTTTAATATTTTCATATATCGTTCTATCGGATACATCCATCTCATATAAGCTGGCCCACAAAGTTGTGTCTCCTTAACCAGATGAACAGTAAGGTGAACCATTATATCAAAAAACGATGGTGGGAAATACATTTCAAGCTCACACAAAGTAACAACAATTTCCCTCTGCAATGTCGGTAATTTCTGAGGGTCGATCACTTTACTACAAATTTCCCTGAAGAAGAAACATAATCTAGTTAAGGCTAGTCGAACTTTTTCAGGTAAAATGGAACGTATACCTATTGGTAGCAAATGCTCCATTAGAATATGACAATCATGGGTCTTCAAACCTTTTAACTTGAGGTCTTTCATACAAACTAAATTTTTAATATTTGAAGAGTATCCTTATGGAACTTTAACTTCGTGTAGAAATTTACATAAAACAATTTTTTCCTTTCTAGGTAGAGTATGAGCGGCTGGAGATAGATATGTGCGATTTCCTTTCTTTACGGGACCCAATTCATTTCTTATTCCCATATCGACCAAGTCCAATCTTGCATTGATGCCATCATTAGACTTTCCTGGAACATTGAGTAACGTACCAATAACACTATCAAATACATGTTTTTTAATATGCATCACATCGAGGAAATGTCTTATATACAATGACTTCCAATATGGCAATTCAAAGAAAATTGACTTTTTCTTCCACCCAGTTTTCACCAGCTCTCCCGCAAAAGGTTTGCCAAATTTATTGGTCAAACCTTGTACTTTTTCAAGTATTTGATATCCAGTCGGTGCTAAAGGAGCTTTACCTTCCTCTGATTTTCCATTGAATGCATTTCTCCACCCACCATACTGATGACTATAAGGTAAAAATCTACGATGTCCAAGAAATAAATTCTTCTTACAATGTTTCAACCGCATCCAATTTGTACTCTCTTCACATATAGGACATGCACACTGACCTTTAATGCTATATCCTGATAAATTACCATATGCTGAAAAATCATTAATTATGCCGAACAACACAACCCTCAAATTGAAACATTATTTCTTATACCCATCATAAACTTCCACACCTGTCTCCCACATGATTTTTAAATCATCAATTAAAGGAGTCAATTATACGTCGATATCATTCCCTGGTTGTTTGGGTCCAGAAATTAACAGAGACAACATCATAAACTTACGCTTCATACATAACAATGGAGGTAGGTTATAAATCAACAAAATCACATGCCACGTGTTGTGTGAGATGCTTTGAAGACCATGTGGATTCATTCCATCAGTAGAAAGTGCAAGTCGTAGATTTCTTGACTCTATCCCGAATTCAGGATACTCGCGATCAATTTTTGCCCATTGTGGAGAATCTGCAGGGTGTCAAAACTTTTCATCTCTAATTCTTTCATTTGCATGCCATGTCAAGTGTTTCGAATCTTCTTCACTGCGATACATGCGCCTAAATCTTGGTATTATAGGAAAATACCACATGACTTTTGCTGGAGTAGATTCTTTCTTCTTATATCGAGAGACATTGCATTTCAGACACGCCTTTAGTAATTCATATTCATTTCGAAATAAAATGCAATCGTTAGGACACACATCAATCCTTTCGTAACTCATGCCAATAGAGCACAAAATCCATTTAGCCTCGTATGTTCGACTGGGAAGTTTACTATCATCGGGCAACATATCTTTTAAGAGTGTTAGTAATTCTGTGAAGCTTTTATCAAACCATCCATTACTCGCTTTTAAGTTGTACAACTTTAATATCACCGACATTCTTGTGAATTTAGTACAACCATTATATAATGGTTTCTCTGCATCACTCAACAAACTCTCAAACATTTTAGGACAATCCCGAAGATCTTCTTCAACTGCTTTTGCAATCTCCTCAACTCGGTCCGGCTCATATGTATCTGTGTCGAAATTAGTTGAAGCATATGTCGAAACATTCTCAAAATTAATGTTTCCTTATTTTTTCTCACCATGTCTTATCAAACAAGTATAGCTTTGATCAATTCCATTCCATACTAAATGTCCTTTCAATTCATCTTCATCAAGGACAAACGACTCTATTTGGATCTTTTGCATTCTTCACTGCAAACTCAACAAACTCCTTCACTCCATTTTCATACTCTTTTGACAATCGATTGGCAGACATCCATTTCCGATCCATAATATATAACCTATATAAATGCAGTTACAAAAATAATAAGCTACTGATAACATTACACCAATATATAGTACACATATCTAATATTGGAAAATGCAAACAAAGGTCCATTATCATGTAACAATTTCAAAATAGAAAATATTTCAAAACAGAACAGATCAACAAATTTCAAAAAAGAAAAGATTTTTGTGACAACAACAAATTAATAAATACAGTACCTGAGACAACGTATCCAATTTGTTATAAAGGAGGAGCAGTAGATGGTCGCACAGTACGTAGAGGAGAGGAGGGTTCCCAGAGTAGAGGAGATGAGGGTTCGCAAATTTGTTTTAAATTTGTTTTTATTTATTTAAAGTAAATGATTTTTACTTAAAGTGAATGATTTTAAAGCGCTTGTAAAAAAAAGCTCTAATAGGTCATTTAATTATTTGAAAGCACAAGTCTTTTACAGCGCTTGTAAAACAAGCGCTCTAATAGGTCATTTAATTATTTAAAAGCGCAAGTCTTTTATAGCGCTTTTCCAAAAAGCGCTGTAAAACCTATGTAACATCAGGTGGGAGCGCTATATTTTACAGCGCTTGTTTTTTGTAACACCCTGTTTTTCAAAGGGAGGGTATATTTTTTTTTTTTCAAAAGTAATTAAAAATGAACAAGGAATTAAATCAGGAAATGCCTTTGGATAAATAATTGAGTCATTATAATTTACAAGCAGCAGAAAAGTTTCTCCAATTATAAATCCAAAACATTTACACAACATCAAATGGTACATGGAACCCATTCGAATGAGAAGTCAAACTGACAATATTAGTATAAATACAGTTTTCCAAACTAAAAATACTCCAATCCAAAAAGAAGGACACTTAGTTCCTATACATCATCCTAATCTGATCATCCTACCAAAAAGCTATACACCCTGAGTATCTCCACGCGCCCCGTGAGATCCTCCTAATGTAACTGCAATCACGCATTCCCATCTCCATTCCCGTCCGTAGGGTACGAACCGGTAGGACCGTCCTGACTCTCATCTGAGGGCAAAGCCCAGATTTCCACAATAAGTGTAAAGGGTCACCAACCAGAAAATAACAGTTAACACATAGCAATTAAGTTTTTAAATGCCCAAATAACTTTTCAACTAAGCATGCACCTTAACAGGATTTTCAATATGCGAAAAGTTCATACATTACATTGCCAATGAAAATGAAGGTAAAATGCAGTTCTCGATCTCCTAATTAACACATGATAAAACAGGGCATGGATAGATTCATGAGCAATTAATCATACAACTAAAAATGAGGATTTTCACTGAGCCAATCGATTGGGCAATCGATTGGGGTGAAGATTTTTAATGAAAACAGAATCCTGGGCTGAATTCAATCGATTGGTAAATCGATTGATTGGTTCCTGAGCCCCTGGTTTCGAGCCAATCGATTTCCTAATCGATTTGGTGAGGGATTCTTAATGAAAACAGAATCCTGGGCTGAATTCAATCGATTGGTAAATCGATTGATTGGTTCCTGAGCCCCTGACTTAAGGCCTAATCGATTGGGCAATCGATTTCTTAACTGATTCCTTTGAAAATTGTTTTCGAAATCGATTGGCTAATCGATTTTGTGAATTGGCCAAGTCCCTGTTTACCCATCCAATCGATTGGGAAATCGATTTCCCTGATCAGTTTTCCAAAAATTCATGAATTAACCTAAGTCATTCCTAATCAAGTTCACCACTTAACACTTAGCAATTTCTACGCGATTACTACGACACACAAAGGTTCGATAACCATCATACTCACACACAATACACAACACATAGCACTTAACACCTTCATCTCAGTTATCACGATAAATCAAAATTCGAATCACTCAATCATAAACTCAAATCAAACATGACTCGCGTGCCAGGCACCCTAATGCAATGCGTATATGCCAAAATGCATGGACTCGGAATTCCAAACCAAAACCCTCCTCGAAGGGCCGTAAATCATAATTGTACCGCCTATCGCAGGCCAAAGTACCAATTACCGAGGTGCCACCTATCACGGGTCAGCACGATTTACTAAAATGCGTAAATCATAAACGTACCACCTATCACGGGTCAGTACAGTTTACCGAGGTGTCACCTATCACGGGTCAACACGATTTACTAAAAGAAAAAGCGGGAATCGTAAATGTACCACCTATCACGGGTCAGTACAGTTACCATGGTGTCACCTATCACGGGTCAACACGATTTACTAAAAGAAAAAGCGGGAATCGTAAACGTACCGCCTATCACAGACCAGTACTGTTTACCTAGGTGCCACCTATCACGGGTCAGCACAATTCACCAAAAATGTAAATCGTAAATGTACCACCTATCACGGGTCAGTACAGTTACCATGGTGTCACCTATCACGGGTCAACTCGATTTTCTAAATAGTAACTCGTAAACGTACCACCTATCACGGGTCAGTACAGTTTACCAAGGTGTCACCTATCACGGGTCGACACAATTTACCAAATGAAATGCATGAGCATACACAGACTCCATTCACAACAATCGTTAAGCAAATGCAGATATTAAAAGATTCCCCATTTTTAATACCCATTTAACTTAAACGACTTTCAAACAACATTAAATAAATAAGTCATTAAGAGATTCCCCGTTCTTAATACCGATTTAACTTAATGATTTTCAAAATAAAACGTTAAGCAAACAGTCATATTAAGAGATTCCCCATTCTTAATATACTTTTGACTTAAACGATTTTCTCGCAAAACATTCAGTAAACGAGTCATTAAGAGATTCCCCATTCTTAATACTCATTTACCGAAACGATTTTCAAAAACGATAGTTAAGTAACCGAGACATTAAGAGATTCCCCATTCTCAATGCCCAGTTAACTTAAACATTTTCCTCAAACGCACATTAAGTAAACTGAGGTATTAAAAGATTCCCCATTTTTTTAATACTCGTTTAACTCTAATGGTTTTCAAATTCCACAGAACAAACTCAAACATACTCTCACATTCAAACCATATTTCACAACAAACACACCAATTAACAAATATCGAGTATGGACACGCCAAATACAACGAACACAATCAACACAACATAACACCTAGATACCTCAAATATCATTTACTCATAATCATACACAAAGACTTCAAATTCATTTACCACGAAACATTCATCATTATAAACAAAACCTAACTCTAAGGTTTTACCCATAACGCACTAGTTTCGTTTTTCCCCAAATCGATACATTTAACCCTAACAAATTCCTTCCCACACAACCACAGATAAGTCCCTAATGCAAACTAGAAGTTTGGAAGGAGCCCTTACCTCAACGTTAGCTTTGACGTGCGTTTCCGGTACCGCGAGTAATTTCGGTAAAATCTCCGCTCGCAACTTCGCCTCCAAATAGGTTCACTAGCACCGTAGCGTGGTGGTGAGCAACTTTCCCTTCTACCTCTTCGAGAAATGAAGCTTGGATCTAGAAGAAACGGAGGGGTTTGTGTTTGGATCTCAAATACCGTTTTTCTTCGTTTTCGAATTAAAGAGGAAGAGTGGAGTTGCGAAAACCTTGATCTAACTCTCACCCAACCTTGGGTTACTAGTTTTGAAGAAAAGAAAGCGAAGAAAATGAAAACGGGAGAAGGAGAGAAAAGTGGTTCACGGTTGATCAGAGGAAGAAGATGGAAAATTCCAATTTTCCTTCCTTTCTTTTTCTTTCCTTTGTTTTTCCTTTCTTCCTTTTTCCTTCTTTCCTTTATATACTCTTTTCTTTTCCTTTTCCTTCCTTCTAGTTTTCTTTTCTTTTTCCCTCCAAACAAACATATTAGATAAAAAATATAACTTAACAAATATATCAAAATATCTAGATATTTGTTAAATTATTGTTTCACCCGAAACGCATTAAATTCCGTAAAGGATTCACCGCAGTTAATTTCAATTTATTTATCGACGAGAAATTTTAATTGGCATCAAAATATCTTTTTGATTATA
Organism: Cicer arietinum; assembly: GCF_000331145.2. Taxonomy (NCBI): domain Eukaryota; kingdom Viridiplantae; phylum Streptophyta; class Magnoliopsida; order Fabales; family Fabaceae; genus Cicer; species Cicer arietinum. The sequence goes on along the minus strand of NC_021166.2, from coordinate 34,387,931 downwards.
AAACTCCAAAATATTATTAACTTTGGCTTAAAAGCCTTCGAGCCAAAATCCAAAATACACCAAAAATACATAAATGGTACTTTAAAATTATGGGTCTTACATTTTTAAAGCGCTCCAAAAGCACTGTAAAGTATTATGTGAAGGCGCTTCATTTTACAGCTCTTGTGTACAAACGATGTAAAAGCCTTGTAAACATTATGTGCAACCACTATATGATCCTCCGTTATTTTTAAAATATATTTACAACAACGCTTGTATGTAATAAGCGCTGTAAAAGGCGCACTATAAAATGTCATTTTTGGTGTAGTGAGTCATTGGATTAACATTTAGGTCATTTTCGTCTTCCCTAGGCTTATGGTTGTCCAATTAGGGTTTTTAACCAATCTTGTGCATCCAATAGGTGTGTTTGTGTCATTGAATTAACATTTAGGTCATTTTCGTCCTCCCTAAGCTTATTCTAGTCCAATTACGATTTTTAACCAATCTTATGTATCCAATAAGTTCATTTGTGTCATTTGATTAACATTTAGGTCATTTTTGTCCTCCCTAGCCTTATTCTAGTCCAATTAAGGTTTTTAACTAATCATGTGCATCCAATAGGTGTGTTTATGTTATTGGATTAACATTTAGGTCATTTTCATCCTCCCTAGGCTTATTCTAGTCCAATTATGGTTTTTAACCAATCTTGTGAATCCAATAAGTTCGTTTATGTCATTGGATTAACATTTAGGTCATTTTCGTCCTCCCTAGGCTTATTTTTTTCGAATTAGGGTTTTTAACCAATCTTGTGCATCCAATAAGTTCATTTGTGTCATTGGATTAAAATTTAAGTCATTTTGGTCTTCACTAGGCTTATGGTTGTCCAATAAGGGTTTTTAACTAAACTTGTGCATCCAATAGGTGTGTTTGTGTCATTGGATTAATATTTTGTTCATTTTGGTCCTCCCTAGGCTTATTCTAGTCCAATTATGGTTTTTAACCAATCTTGTGTCTCCAATAAGTTCATTTGTATCATTTGATTAACATTTAGGTCATTTTCGTTCCCCCTAGGCTTATTCTAGTCCAATTATGGTTTTTAACTAATCTTGTGCATCTAATAGATCTGTTTGTGTCATTATGTTACCATTTAGGTCATTTTCTTTCTCCCAAGGCTAATTCTTGTCCAATTTGGGTTTTTGACCAATCTTGTCCATCCAATACTTGAGTTTGTGTCATTGGATTAACGTTTAGGTCATTTTCTTCCTCCCTAGGCTTATTCTAGTCCAATTAGGGTTTTTAACCAATTTTGTCCATCCAATAAGTTTATTTGCGTCAATGGATTTACATTTAGGTGATTTTCGTCCTCCTTAGGCATATTCTACTCCAATTAGGGTTTTTAACCAAACTTCTATATCCAATCGGTGTGTTTGTGTATTTGGATTAACATTTAGGTAATTTTCGTCCTCCCTAGGCTTGTTCTTGTCCAATTTGGGTTTTTAACCAATCTTGTGCATCCAATAGGTGAGTTTGTGTCGTTGGATTAACATTCAGGTTATTTACGTCATCCCTAGGCTTATTCTAGTCCAATTAGGGTTTTTAACCAATCTCGTGCATCCAATAAATCATTTGTGTCGTTGGATTAACAAGTAGGTCATTTTCGTCCTCCCTAGGATAATTCTGGTAAAATTTAGGTTTTTAACCAATCTTGTGCATCCAATAGCTGTGTTTGTGTCATTGGATTAACATTTAGATCGTTTTCATCCTCCCAAAGCTTATTCTTGTCCAATTAGGGTTTTTAACCAATCTTGTGCATCAAATAAGTTCATTTGTGTCATTGGATTAACATTTAGGTTATTTTCATCCTCCCTTGGCTTATTCTAGTTCAATTAGGGTTTTTAACCAATCTTGTACATCTATTAAGTTCATTTGTGTCATTGGACTAACGTTTAGGTCATTTTCTTCCTCCCTAGGCTTATTCTAGTCCAATTAGGGTTTTTAACCAATCTTGTGCATCCAATAGGTGTGTTTATGTTATTGGATTAACATTTAGGTCATTTTCTTCCTCCCTAGGCTTATTCTAGTCCAATTAGGGTTTTTAACTAATCTTGTACATCCAATCGGTGTGTTTGTCTCATTAGATTAACATTTAGGTCATTTTTGTCCTCCTTAGGCTTGTTTTTGTCCAATTTGGGTTTTTAACCATTCTTGTGCATCCAATAGGTGAGTTTGTGTCGTTGGATTAACATTTAGGTTATTTACGTCATCCTTAGGCTTATTCTAGTCCAATTAGGGTTTTTAACCAATCTTGTGCATCCAATAAGTTCATTTGTGTCATTGGATTAACATGTAGGTCATTTTCTTCCTTCCTAGGATTTTTCTAGTCCAATTAGGGTTTTTAACCAATCTTGTGCATCCAATAGGTTTATTTGTGTCGTTGAATTAATATTTAGGTCATTTTCTTCCTCCCAAAGCTGATTCTTGTCCAGTTCGGGTTTTTAACCAATCTTGTGCATCAAATAAGTTCATTTGATGCATTGGATTAACATTTAGGTCATTTTCATCCTCCCTAGGCTTATTCTAGTCCAATTAGGATTTTTAACCAATCTTGTGCATCTAATTAGTTGATTTGTGTCATTGGATTAACATTTAGGTCATTTTCGTCCTCCTTATGCTTATTCTTGTCCATTTAGGGTTTTTAACCAATCTTGTGCATCCAATAGGTGTGTTTGTGTCATTGGATTAACATTTAGGTCATTTTCGTCCTCCTTATGCTTATTCTTGTCCATTTAGGGTTTTTAACCAATCTTGTGCATCCAATAGGTGTGTTTGTGTCATTGGATTAACATTTAGGTCATTTTCGTCCTCCTTATGCTTATTCTTGTCCATTTAGGGTTTTTAACCAATCTTGTGCATCCAATAGGTGTGTCTGTGTCATTGGGTTAACATTTAGGTCATTTTTGTCCACCCTTGGCTTCTTCTAGTCCAATTAGGGTTTTTAACCAATCTTGTGCATCCATTAAGTTCATTTGTGTCATTGATTAATATTTAGGTCATTTTCGTCCTCCTTATGCTTATTCTTGTCCAATTAGGGTTTTTAAGCAATCTTGTGCATCCAGTAAGTTCATTTGTGTCGATGGATTAAAATTTAGGTCATTTTTGTCTTCCCTAGGCTTATGGTTGTGCAATTAGGGTTTTTAACCAATCTTGTGCATCCAATAGGTGTGTTTGTGTCATTGGATTAACATTTAGGTCATTTTTGTCCTCCATTGGCTTATTCTAGTTGATCATAGCATTTGGGCACATGAATCTAGCTTTTTAGTTTGGTATTTGAAAAGTTTTTTATAGCTTAGATTAATATTTTTAGCTTGTTTTTAAACTTTGGGTCGAATTTAGATTATAATTTTATTAGTTGCATTTTAATTTTATTATTTGTATTTTGACTCCTTCTCACTATGTAGGTCTAAACGTGAGCTCTGGATATCGGATTGGCTCATATGAGCAGGCGTTGGAAAGATACACATCTGAGCTACAACTTTGTGTTGGAAGAAAAGACCAATTCCAAAATTTACTGGGCCTAAATTGCAGATTTCCTAATCTGAACTTTTATAATAATTTTAATTAGCGGGTCATTTGTTTTTTAAACCCTAAAGCCCAATATCAAGTACTATATATTTGCCGTTTTGTTTCTTTTCTAAATACGGAAAAATTATGATTCAAATTGCTACAAGAAATAAACATTTTATTTTAATTTCACGGAAGGCTAATTTTATAAGATTAATCCACGAGTTTAGAGTTTCATCAACACCTTGAGATTCAGGTTACACTGTCAAGTTCTATTCATGATTCTATTCTTGTTTATTTGATTATATTGATATTTTGATTGCTTAAATTGAATTTCAATAGGATTGATTAAATTTATTTGACGGAATTTGGTTTCGGTTTCTAATTTAATTGAATTATAATTTTGCGACGCTTGATCGTTAATTATAATATTTTGATGATTGTGATGCTTAATTCAATCAAAGAAACCAAATTCACATAAGATTGATTACACTTGTTTGATCAATTCTATAGTCAAATAAGAATAGAACCACAAATTAGAAATTAAACTCATTAATAGAATCTGTGATAGATTTGAAACTCGAATAAGTAGATTAATTATTTTGCTCATCCGTTAAAACAAAAATCTAAAACCCCCCTTTTAATTTCAATTTTCAATTCGATTATTATTACTGTATCAGAAGTCCTTGCGAAACGATTCAAGTTATTACCTCTATTTACATTTTATCAATTGTATTTGACTCGTGTGCGACAGCGGATCAAATTGGCGTCGTTGTCGAGGACTCTCTGATAATAATATTAACCCTGTTTTTCGGCGTCTGTCTCGGATTGCTCCGAAATTTCTCTAGAAAATTAGAAAAGAAATATCAAGGAATAGGACTCCGTATAAGTTCCTTATATGGAAACGACGGTCAAAATCCCAAATTTCTTCGTTCAGACCTATTTTTCAATTTTTTTAATTTTTCATATTCTCCAAATATTCCAAAAAAATTTGCGTTGCCTTTATTTGAATTTTAGAAATTTTTGATGGTATTTTTATATTTTTTGGATTTTATTTGATAGGGTTTTCTATTTTTCACTTCAATTTTAGCATTTGGGACATTGTTAGAATTTTCAGAATTGTTATTTTGTATTGCATTGTTATGATGATGCATGACTAGGGCTTGTTCTATGAATCTTCATTCTCTTGAATCTGAAATAGATATGACATTTCATTTACGTCGTATACTTAATAGAACTGCTAGTGTTAACGAGTTTGAGTCAGATACTGAAATTGACAACTTGTTGCAAAATATGGCTGATGCGAATAATAGAACCTTAAGACAACTTGCTGCACCTAATGTCAATTATAATGCATTATGTATCACATATCTTGAAGTTACTGTACCATTTGAACTTAAATCTGGTTTAATACACTTGCTTCCATGTTGGGTGTTCTACCATGAAGCCTCAAGGAGTCACAGAAGACCACATTAAGCTGAGAGCCTTCCCATTTTCACTCCAAGATGCTGCCAAGGACTGGTTATACTACCTTCAACCAGGTTCTGTTACAAGTTGGAATGATCTCAAGATATTGTTTCTAGAAAAATTCTTCACTACCTCAAGAGTTGCTTCAATCAGAAAAGAAATATGTGGCATCGGGCAGATTGACAAGGAATCATTACATGAGTATTGGGAGAGATTCAAGAAATTAGTGTCAAG
>NC_021166.2:34344074-34382043 GCF_000331145.2 Cicer arietinum | reverse complement strand
CATTTTGGATGCTGCTAGTGGGGGAGCACTTGTCGATAAGACCCCAGAAGCGGCAAGGGTTTTGATTGAGAACATGTTCATTAATTCTCAGCAGTTTACAACTAGAAACAATTCAACAGTGTTGACAAAGGGTGTGAATGAAATTCAAGCTTCTTCCCACAAGAATTTAGAAGATAAACTTGATGAGCTTACATCTTTAGTAAAAAAATTGGCAATAGGTAAAACCCAAGCAGTGGTTTGTGGTATTTGCACTTCTCTAGAGCACCCTTCAGATTCATGTCCTACATTGCAAAAAGATCCAATTGCTGATGCTCCTCAAGCATATACAGCAAATATATACAATCCTTAAGCCAACTGTAATCTATCATCTAACAGGTACAATCCTTGTTGGAGAAACCATCCCAACCAGAGATGGGGGAATTCATCTGCACAACAACAACCTAGGCAGCAACAGTAAAATATTCATGCACAACAAAATGATGCACCTTCCTTAGAGGACCTCGTTAAATAGATGGCTGTCCAGAATCTCCAATTTCAACAAAGAACATATTCCACCATTCAAAATTTGGAAACAAAGATTGGTCAGCTAGCCACTTCAATCAATATATTACATGCTTAGGGGTCAAACCAATTGCCTGCATAGTCAGTAGTAAATCCAAATGCTCCGAATGTTAGTGCAATTACATTGAGGTCTGGGAAAGCTGTTGAAATACCAAAGGTACTTGAAACTGTAGTGAAAAATAACAAGGTTGCTGAGGATACTTTGATATATGAAACTGTTGATGGTGAGCAAAATATACCACTTCCTTTTCCTCAAAGGGCAGTGAAGACTAAGAAAATGGACGAGGTAGATAGGAACAACGAGATCCTGGATACATTTAAGAAGGTGAAAGTGAACATTCCCCTCCTTGAAGCAATTAAACAAATTCCAAGATATGCAAAATTTCTAAAAGATTTGTACATACACAAGAGAAGGTTAAAAGGTGATGAAAGAGTAAACATGGGGCGAAATGTTTCAGCCCTCATTCATCCCATGCCTCAGAAATGCAAAGATCTAGGAACTTTTTCCATTCCATGTACCATAGGCAATAGTCAATTTGAAAATGCTATGTTAGATTTAGGAGCTTCCATTAATGTTATGCCTACATCTATTTTTAACTCTCTTGCTCTTGGACCTTTACAGAGTACAGGTGTTACCATTCAATTGGCGAACAGGAGCAATGCTCGTTCCGCTGGACTTGTGGAGGATGTACTTGTTCGAGTTAATGAATTGATATTTTCTGCAGATTTTTACATTCTGGACGTGGAGGGAGAGAATAAATCCAACAGGGCGCCTATCATCTTAAGCAGACCATTCTTGAAAACTTCTAGAACAAAAATTGATGTGCATGCTGAAACTCTATCCATGGAATTTGGTGATAGCATTATAAAATTTAACATCTTTGATGCTATGAAACACCTCATGGAAGAGCATTCTATTTTTCAAATTGAATTGCTTGATGATTTGGTTGATGACACTTACCCCAATATGTTTGCTACTAATTTTGCTTCATTTTCTAGTTTTGATGATACTTATAATTGTGAATTATGTACAGATACTCAATTGTGCTCTATGTGTGATGAGATCGAAGCTGCCTTGCAGGTTGATCATTGTGCTGATATTGATATTTCTACTAACATAATTGATTTTGTAGACTTAGCTTCGGCCACTGGTGTTGTACCTTCTATTGAACAACCACCGATTATAGAGGTTAAATCACTTCCTGAAAATTTGAAATATGCATATTTAGAAGGAAGTGGCAAGTTACCTGTGATTATTTCAGCCAAACTTGACGATGAACAGGAAGATGAACAGTTGCAGATTTTGAGAAAACCCAGGAAGGCAATCAGATGGACCTTGGTTGATATTTCTGGTATTAGCCCATCCATGTGTAGGCATATGATACTACTAGAGGACGGGGTAAAATCAGTTAGGCATCCCCAAAGGCGACTTAACCCATTAATTTTGGATGTTGTAAAAAAAGAAGCAACCAAGCTCTTGCAAGCAAGCATTATATACCCCATCTCTGATAATCAATGGGTGAGCCTGGTGCAGGTAGTCCCTAAGAAAATTGGACTCACAGTGGTTAAAAATGAAAATAATGAACTTATCCCCACACGAGTGCAGAACAGCTGGAGAGTATGCATCGATTACAAGAGACTAAACTAGGCAACTAGAAAGGATCATTTTCCTTTGCCATTCATTGATCAGATGCTTGAACGGTTGGCTGGTAAGTCACATTATTGTTTTCTTGATGGTTTTTCTGGTTATTTTCAGATTCATATTGCACCAGAGGACGAAGAAAAGACCACGTTCCCTTGTCCTTTTGGCACATTTGCCTACAGGAGGATGCCTTTTGGCCTATGCAATTCTACTGGCACATTCCAACGCTACATGATTAGTATTTTCTCTGACTTGATAGAAAATTGTATTGAAGTTTTCATGGATGATTTTACTGTGTATGGTTCCTCATTTGATGCATGCTTGAACAATTTAGATAGAGTTTTGCATAGATGTCTTGAAACTAACCTTGTGTTGAATTATGAAAAATGTCATTTTATGGTTGAACAAGGCATAGTTTTGGGACATGTGATCTCTAAAAATGGGCTAGAAGTGGATCCTGCCAAGATTGATGTGATTTCAAATTTGCCTTACCCATCTTGCATCCGCGAGATTCTTTCTTTTCTTGGCCATGCAGGTTTTTACAGACGCTTTATCAAGCATTTCGGCAAGATAGCTCTTCCACTGTCAAATTTTTTGCAAAAAGATGTTAGTTTCACCTTCGATGACAAATGCAAGAAGGCGTTTGATTTCTTTAAGGCAGCACTGACCTCTACTCCCATAATTTAGCCACCCAATTGGACCCTCCCTTTTGAGATTATGTGTGATCCATCTAACTATGCCGTGAGAGCAGTCCTTGCACAAAGGGTTGGTAAGGCTTCCCATGTTATTTATTATGCTTCTAGGACTTTAGATTCTGCACAAGCTAATTATACTACCACTGAAAAGGAACTTTTAGCTATTGTTTTTGCACTTCATAAGTTTAGATCATATTTGTTAGGTTCGAAGGTAGTTGTTTTTACTAACCATGCAACTTTGAAGTTCTTGTTGAAGAAACCAGATGCAAAACCGAGATTGATCCGGTGGATGTTGTTACTCCAAGAATTTGATTTAGAGATTAAAGATAAGAGTGGAGTTGAAAATTTGGTGGCAGATCATTTATGCATAATAGAAATGGATGAGGACCCCATCCCCATTCAAGATGACTTCCTTGATGAGCAACTGCTATAGTTGCGTGAGGTAACTCCTTGGTTTGCTGATTTAGTTAATTATCTAGTTGCTCGAGTCTTTCCTGCAGATGCATCCCGAACACAAATACACAAACTTAAAAGTGATTCCAAATACTATGTGTGGGATGATCCATATCTGTGGAAATTCTGTAGTGACTAGGTGATTAGGCGATGTGTTTCCCACCATGAGGCTCAATCCATTGTTCATTTTTGTTATGCCTCTCAAATTGGAGGACATTTTGGTCCTCAACGAATAGCAAGAAAAGTCTTAGATTCGGGTTTCTTTTGGCCCACTTTGTTTAAAGATGCTTTTGAGACTTACAAAACTTGTTAACAGTGCCAAATAGCAGGAACAACAATCACTCGTATGAGTGAGATGTCTCAACAACCTATGCTTTTTTGTGAAGTATTTGATGTGTGGGGCATTGACTTTATGGGACCTTTTCCTATATCTTTTGGTTATGTCTATATTTTACTGGTTGTTGATTATGCTTCGAAGTGGGTGGAAGCAATACCCACTAGGACTAATGATTCTAAAGTTGTTGTAGGTTTTATTAGATCAAATATTTTTTGCAGGTTTGGAATACCCCGAGCCATCATAAGTGATCAAGGCACTCATTTTTTGCAACCGCACCATGGACGCTTTGCTTCGGAAGTATCGGGTTATGCACAGAGTTTCTACACCTTATCATCCCCAAACTAATGGGCAAGCTGAAGCCTCAAATAGGGTAATCAAACAGATTTTAGAAAAGATGGTACAACCAAACATGAAAGATTGGAGCCACCGACTTGAAGAAGCTCTTTGGTCTCATAGAACAGCCTACAAAACACCAATAGGGATGTCCCCTTATCAACTTGTGTTTGGTAAGGCATGCCATCTCCTAGTGAAAATAGAGCATCGTGTTTGTTGGGCAGTCAAGAGTTGTAATCTTGAGATGGAGAAAGCAGGTTTGGAGAGAAAGCTTCAATTGCAACAACTTGAAGAGCTTAGACTTGAAGCTTATGAGAACACTCGCATCTATAAAGAGAAAACTAAGCACTTTCATGATAAGATGATTTCTAGTGGAAATAAAAAGTGAAAATACCGAGAAAATTTTCAAAATAAATGGACAACGCCTTAAGCTATTCCATGAGAGCTATGTGCTTGAAGATCCTATCATAGAAGAACTCTCCTTGGAAAAGCCTACCTACACTAAAGTTTAAACTGGGAGCCCACTTTCCTTACTCTTATTTTATACTTGTTACTTTCATTGAGGACAATGTGTAATTTAAGTGTAGGGGTATTATTTAGGATTTTATTTGTTATATTTCAAAAAAATAACAAAAAATTAAAAAAATTAAAAAAAAATTAAAAATGGACATTGCATTGCATGCTTTTTCATGAAATTTTATGGTTGTAAATGTTGAGAGTTTGTTTGAACTGGCATAATTAGATAATATTTTTGCATTCTTGGTCAAATAAATTGTACTTCTTTTACTTTTCTTGTAATAAATACTTTGTAAAGAAACGACTGCGAAAAATCCAGCTAGAAACTGGTGGCGATCTTCTTGGGTGAGAGGCCTCATCAAGAAGGAGCTTGACTTGATCTTGTGTGAGTCTGCTGAGTGACTGCAAGGATCAAGGGGTTAAGCAATAGGAAAGAGATTGTGTTAGATAGATAGGTTTCGAGGAAACTGGACAATCAGTAAACAAGTCACAATTCTTTATATTGGAGAAAAAGCTGAAATCCAGTTGGATTGTCAGGACTAGATGTAGGTTGTCGTTGACAACTGAACCAGGATAAACCTTGGTGCATTCTATCCCTTATCCTTTTACTTTTAATTGTTAATCTTGTATGCCGCATTATAATTCCGCTGTGTGTATGAATCTGAATAAATCTTGCATCGTATGATTGTATGTTCGATCTTAATTGTAAGCTAGACGTATTCGATTTTCTATATTGCTTTAATTTGTTAAAGACTGATATATTCTGATTATTTCGAGGTCATAATAATCAACAAAAAGTTCGACGAGCCATAACTAGATTATGTTTCTTCTTCAGGGAAATTTGTAATAAAGTGATTGATCCTCAGAAATTACCGACATTGCAGAGGGAAATTGTTGTTACTTTGTGTGAGCTTGAAATGTATTTTCCACCATCATTTTTTGATATAATGGTTCACCTTACTGTTCATCTTGTTAAGGAGACACAACTTTGTGGCCCAACTTATATGAGATGGATGTATCCGATGGAACGATATATGAAAATATTAAAAGGGTATGTACAAAGTAGAAGTCGACCAGAAGGTTGTATTGCTAAATGGTACATTGTTGAAGTTGCTAAATTTTGTACTGAATATCTGTCCAATGTTGAATCCATAGGGCTTTCCATGTCCAATGTCCAATGTTGGAAGGAGACTAATGACTATATCAAGGACATAATAAGAGCAGGCACAATTGTATGTTCTGCACAATGACGATGAGGTTCAACTGTATGTTACAATACACATGAATCAGTTATCTAGTTTGAACATGAACATGAATCAAAATTGGATTATTCGATAGCACAATAGAAGTTTTATAACATGGTTAAATAATCACATAGTGTCAAAGTTTGATATAGACCCCGAATCAATTTCACAGAGATTGAGGTGGCTAGCAAATAGTCCGAGTTTACATGTATTTTCTTACACTGGTTGTGTAATTAACGGCTACACATTTTATACCAAAGAACAAGATGATCAAACCACTATACAAAATAGTGGAGTCACTCTCGTAGCTGAAGCGATGCATGTCTCAAGTGCAAAAGACAAAAACCAAATATATGCAAATCTATCATATTTTGGGGTTATCGAGCGCATATGGGAGTTAGACTACACAATGTTTCTTGTTCCCATATTTGGTTGCAAGTGGGTCGATAATAATAATGGCATTCGGATTGATGAGTCAGGATTCTTGCTTGTCGATTTTAATAGGGTGGGATACAAAGACGAGCCTTTTATTTTAGCGTCGCAAGCTCAACAAGTGTTTTATGTCACTGATCCTGCTGATGATAAATGGTTCGTTGTCCTATCGACCAATAAAATAAGTGATGATAACAATAATGATGAAGATGTTGGTAATGATCTTTTATTTGCAACATCACAACCACATGAAATTGATTCAACTGATGATGCTTTATATCTTAGAGATGATCATGCTGAAGGAATTTGGATTAATCCATCGTTTCGTATCGTTAACGGACAAACAAATGTGAATCCCACCAGGAAAAGAAGAAGGGCATCTTAATGTACATGTTTAATTGTTTTATATAAGCCATGTAATCTGAACTGAGTTCATGTAATTTAATTGTTTGATCTACCATCTTAATGTAAGTCGCAGTAAAAGGCTTTTAAAAAGAAAGTCGTATTACATAAGAAAACAAACAGGTCTTTTACAACGCTTTTCCCACAAGCACTATAAAAGGGCTTTTAAAAATAAAATAAGGAGGTCTTTTAGAGCGCTTTTCTAAACAAGCGCTGTATAAGGCTTCTAAAAAAGCGTTATAATAGGGTTTTATATATAACAGTAAACTGCTTCAGTTTCCTCTTCATTACGTAAACTTCACTACGATAGTGTCCTCCTCCTCTTCATCGTTCATCTCATTGCGAACCCTATCATCTCTCCCATTGCGAACCATATTTCCCCGATCATCTCTCTCATTGCGAACCATATTTCCATCAACAATCATCTCTCCCATTACGAACCATCTCTTCTCATTGAAATATGTAACCCTCATTACATATTTTTGCGAACCATACTTCAGTTCGTATCTCTGTGCATTTCTCCTACGAACCCTACGTGTTTCTTCTCCTATGAACCCTACGTATTTCTTCTCACTATTCAGGTATTGATGTTATTAATTTTTTGTTGTCACTAAAATGCATGTTGAACTTATACTGATACGTACTTAGACTACTGCAGGTTGAACTTGTTGAAGTTATACTGAACTGCATGTTGAACTTGTTGTAGATAAATGGATACCAACAAGGACTTAGATTGTCAAAATGAGGAAGTTGTCAACACTAAGACTTACGAAAATGAAGTCAAACGTGGTGCAATCATCATGCAAAATGTCATAAAAGCAAGGAGCAGTGGCATAAATTTAGAGGTATACTATACTCTGTTTGCTGTTTATTTTTTATCTTTTTTGAAAGCATGTACTTACTATATGAGTTTCTTAGGTTGGATGGAACGAGAGTGGTCAACCAATTGACCCCAACAGCTCCATGTTTGTAAGTTACATTGGGGATGTTGTTCGTTAGAATATCCCCATCACAATTGACGATTGGAGAGATAAGGCGTTGAAGGATGCAAAAGAAACACTGTGCAATGATATACAAGTAACTTTTTTGTCATTTATAATTTTTTCCATTGAAATACTTTAATCAAACTATATCTTTATTTCGTTTGCAGACTGCTTTTGTTGTTGACGAGGTGAGAAAGAATTACGTGTTGAGAGTTGCCGGGAAAATACATCAGGGTTTTAGATCTCACCTCTCAAATTTCTATCTAAAAGATCGTGAAGGAAATATGAATGCTGAAGCTCCAAGAATATATAAACATTATATATCAAATGAAGAATGGAGCGCATTTGTATCAAAATGTTCGGACCCCGCGTTTGTGGTAAGTGATTAATTTATTAGCATTTCTGTTTTATTATTCATATTCATAGCGTATTTTAAATTTTTACACGATTGTTATTTTTTTTATATAGAATATAAGTAAGGCAAATCGTGAGAGGGCAAAAAATCCGACGCACCCATTCAAAAAATTACGTATGGGATATGCACGTCTAGAGCAAAAAATTGTAAGTAATTAAACATTGATTTTATATAATGTGGTACATTATAAACTATAGTTTCTAACTAATATTTTGATTATGATCTTAACGAATAGCAACAAGACACCCAATCCGATCAACCGTTGGGTCGTCATATCTTGTGGAAGGAAGCTCGTGTAAATAAGGATGGAGTGGTTGATAACGAAAATGTTCAATAAGTAATAGAACTTTGTGTAAGTATATTATCACTTTAATATTTTTTAATATTGTATTTTAAAAATGATATTGAACTTATCTTTTTAATCCTATGTGTAATTTAGGAGAATCTCGAACAAAGTTCGGAAAATCAAGAGGACAACAAAGCTAGTTGCAGGGACATTTTCGGTAAAGTGTTTAATGTTCCTAAATATTTCGGTCGCATGAAGGGGAAATGATTTGGCATAACTCCTAAAAGCTATTTTTCACAAGAGAAGCGCCAAAATCCATATAATGAGGAAGTATTAGAGAAGCTCAAATTGCTATCAGAGCAAGTGGCACTTTTGGTGAAGACGAATAAAGACAAGAAACATCCGAATCAGCTCCAACGTGAAATACAAATGGAGACTGAAAACGCGGGTTGCAACATTGGTCTCAAAAGTATTCCCAAGGTAATTAATTACTTAATAAAATGAGAAATTCATTCAACCTAATTGTTTCACATACTTATGTATTAACAATTGATTTAGGGTGTCACTCCTTGCATGTTGTACTTATCCTCCTCTACTCATCGCAAGGTCGGAAAAGGAACATTGTACAATACTTCGGGAGAAGTATTGCACAACACACCGATCCCTACGGGCCATATCAAAGTATCACCTGTTATTGCTTTGGAACAAAATGCCCCGTTGCCTATACTGGACAACTATAGATATGAAGTTTTTGGGCGAAGCAGTTGGTAGTTACGTGGCATGGCCCACACATCTTGTTGCCCTTGATAAGGTATGTTTAATTAATTGAAATGTATGTTTAATTGATATGTATATTTAATTGGAGGATTATATTTAATTGCTGATTTTTTTCCGCTGTTAACTTTAATTTCACATTTATTTAGATTCAAACAAAACCTAAAGGGAATGATAAGAAGATTCCCAGAAACGTGTCAATTACTTCTCCGAAAAAGGTTTGTCATATTTATTCTGTAAGGTTTGTCATTTTTTCAGATTCAATAAACTAACATTTAACCTCATTTTTTCAGATTCAATCCAATAAACCACCTGCACAGCAAACCAGCTGCCAAAATAAACCAGTTGTCGCACCACAACTGGATGTTCGTGGTAAAAATAAAGCCGGCAAACTTCAAAAATTGGAGGGTAATAAAGCTGACAAACTTCAAAAGCTGGAGGGTAATAAAGCTGCCAAAGTTACTGCTAAAACACTAGATCGGGGAAAATCAGTCGTTGCTACTCCTAAAATAAGTCAGCCATGCCTTGCTAAATATGGGACGTGTCTTGACATACAAGTAAAAAGGAATATGGGAAGCAGCGACGATTCACGCATCATAAGCATGAATAAAGCTATATTCGGAGATGAGTATGAAGAACTACTTGAAAAGGAGCACATATACAAACTTCTCAACCATAAGGAGCTGAGTGTTATTGTCATCAGCTTATACATTAGGTAAAAATTACTTTTAATTGCATTTATTGGTAATTAATCTAATTAGAAATTTTCACTGAAGGTTTTTGTATGAGAAGTTAGTGTGCTCACGTAGATTGTCAAATAGATTTTCATTATTGTCTTCGCATAAGCTTTCGATGTGTAAACTCGATCCAGTGAATGTAAAGAAATACATTGTAGATATCCTATTAGGTCGAAGCAAAAGTCAAATAACATCACATGGATTCCAATAAAGGTTTGAAATATATGCCTTTAAAATTTCATTTACAATCAACGCACAAATATTTTATTGACTTATATGTTTCATTTTATAGTGCCCTCGTGAAACTAACAACATCGATTGTGGGTACTATATATTGCAATTCATGAAGGAGATTGTTGATAGAAATCAAACTATTATCCCAAAAACGGTACATTATTTTCATTATTTGATTTTCATATATAAACTATGTATATATTTGATTATAACTTATTCTAATTTATTAGTTGTGTAAACAAAATTGCCAACCAAATTTTTGTTGTTGTAGGGCACATTGGGTTCTATTTGCAATCAATGCGACCTCTGAAGTTATATACTATTTAGATCCCTAGCACGACAATTACAACAATCACTCTGATATTATATTGCACAGTACTTTGACAATTCTAGTCCAACATACTCTGAGAAAGATCTAATTGAATTACAGGAAGACTGGTGTTACTATATGATTGAAATGAAAATTATTTGATTTGCTGGGAAATAGCATGCTGCAAGGGATTTGAATATATGGTAGTTCTGTGTAGTTCTGTGTAGTTCTATGTAGTTATGTGTAGTTCTGTAAGTTATATGTATATGAATAGGGCACATTTGAAAAGTTGTGAATATGTAGTTATATGAATATGTGATGTTGTCAATATCTGAATACGTATATGAATATAGTTCTGTTGTTGTGTAAAGTTATAAAGTTAAGTTATATAGTTGTGTTGTTGTGTACTGATTGTGAAATGATTGTGTGAACTGATTCTGGATGAAAATGATTTTCGAAGAAAAATTAAATGACAGCGCTTTCTAAAAAAATGACATAACAAACCGAAAAACGCTTTTTAAAAATTTCATTTACAACTTTTTTAAATAAAACTAAAATAAGAATGCACTTTTTACAGCGTTTTTTTCAAAAAGCGCTGTAAAAGGTGCATAATAATGCATATATTGAGTGCACCTTTTACAATACTACTTTCAATAAGCGATGTAAAAGGTGCATAATAATACATATATTGAATGCACCTTTTACAACGCTTTTTCAAAAAGCACTCTAAAAGGTGCATAACAAGTGCGCAATATATCTACCTATTTTATAGCGCTTTTCTATTTTAAAACACGTTGTTGTATCTTTTTACAGCGCTAGATGCTACAACGCTTACTTTTTTGAAAAAGCGATGTAAATGGCTTAAAAAAAGCGCAGTAAAATCTTATTTTTTGTGTAGTGACTCAAATGAACTTATTGGATGCACAAGATTGGTTAAAAACCTAATTCGGCTGGATTAAGCCTAGGGAGGACGAAAATGACCTAAATGATAATCCAATTCCACAAATGAACTTATTGGATGCACAAGATTGGTTAAAAACCCAAATTGGACAACCATAAGCATGGGGAAGACAAAAATGACCTTAATGTTAATCCAATGACAGAAATGAACTTATTGGATGCACAAGATTGGTTAAAAACCCAAATTGGACAAGAACAAGCCTAGGGAGGACGAAAATTACCTAAATGTTACTCTAATGACACAAATGAACTTATTGGATGCACAAGATTGGTTAAAAACCCAAATTGGATTAGAATAAGCCTTGGGAGGATGAAAATGACCTAAATGTTAATCCAATGACACAAACACACCTATTGGATGCACAAGATTGGTTAAAAACCCTAATTGGACAAGAATAAGCCTAGAGAGGACGAAAATGACCTAAATGTTAATCCAATGACAGAAATGAACTTATTGGATGGACAAGATTGGTTAAAAACCCTAATTGGACAAGAATAAGCCTAGAGAGGACGAAAATGACCTAAATGTTAATCCAATGACAGAAATGAACTTATTGGATGGACAAGATTGGTTAAAAACCCTAATTGGACAAGAATAAGCCTAGAGAGGACGAAAATGACCTAAATGTTAATCCAATGACACAAACACACCTATTGGTTGCACAAGATTGGGTAAAAATCCTAATTGGACAACAATAAGCTTAAGGAAGACAAAAATGACCTAAATGTTAATCCAATGAACCAAAATGAACTTATTGGATGCCAAAAAAATGGTTAAAAAACCTAATTGGACAAGAACAAGCCAAGGGAGGTCAAAAAAGACCTAAATGTTAATCCAATGACACAAATGAACTTATTGGATGGACAAGATTGGTTAAAATCCCTAATTGGACTAAAATAAGCATAGGGGGGATGAAAATGACCTAAATGTTAATGAAATGCCACAAACACACATTTTGGATGCACAAGATTGGTTAAAAACCCTAATATGACTAGACTAAGCCTAGAGAGGACGAAAATGACCTAAATGTTAATCCACTGACGCAAATGAATTTATTGGATGCACCTGGTTGGTTAAAAACCTTAATTAGACTAGAATAAGCCTAGGGAGGACAAAAATGACCTAAATGTTAATCCAATGACACAAAGTCACCTATTGGATGGACAAGATTGGTTAAAAACACAAATTGGACTAGAATAAGCATAGAAGGAAGCAAATGACCTAAATGGCAATCACATGACACAAACAGACAATTTGGATGCACAAGATTATTTAAAAACCCTAATTGGACTAGAATTAGCCTAGGGAGGACGAAAATGACGTAAATGTTAATGAAATGACACAAATGAACTTAGTGGATACACAAGATTGGTTAAAAATCCTAGTTGAACTAGAATAAGCCTAGGGAAGAGGAATATAACCTAAATGTTAATCCAATGACACAAACACACCTATTGGATGCACAAGATTGGTTAAAAACCCTAATTGGACAAGAATAAGCCTAGGGAGGACGAAAATGACCTAAATGTTAATCCAATGACACAAACACACCTATTGGATGCACAAGATTTGTTAAAAACCTTAATTTGACAACGATAAGCCTAGGGAAGACGAAAATGACTTAAATGTAAATCCAATGACACAAATGAACTTATTGGATGCACAAGATTGGTTAAAAACCCTAATTGGACAAGAATAAGCCTAGGGAGGACGAAAATGACCTAAATGTTAATCCAATGACACAAATGAACTTATTGGATGCACAAGATTGGTTAAAAACCCTAATTAGATAACAATAAGCCTAGGGAAGACGAAAATGTCCTAAAAGTTAATCCAATGATACAAATGAACTTATTGGATGCACAAAATTTGTTAAAAACCCTAATTGGACTAGCATATGCCTAAGGAGGACGAAAATGACCTAAATGTTAATTCAATGACACAAACACACCTATTGGTTGCACAAGATTGGTTAAAAATCCTAATCGGACAAGAATAAGGCTATGGTGGATGAAAATGACCTAAATGTTAATCCAATGACACAAATGAAGTTATTAGATGCACAAGATTGGTTAAAAACCCTAATTGGACTAGAATAAGCCTAAGGAGGATGAAAATGACCTAAATGTTAATCCAATGACACAAATGAAGTTATTAGATGCACAAGATTGGTTAAAAACCCTAATTGGACAAGAATAAGCTTTGGGAGGACGAAAATAACCTACACGTTAATCCAATGACTAAAATGAACTTATTGGATGCACAAGATTGGTTAAAAACCCTAATTGGACTAGAATAAGCCTAAGGAGGATGAAAATGACCTAAATGTTAATCCAATGATACAAACACACCCATTGGATGCATTAGATTAGTTAAAAACCTTAACCGGACTAGAATAAGCCTAAACACCTTAATTTGAAAACCACAAGGAATGATCTAAATGTTAATCCAATGACACAAATGAACTTACCAGAGGCACAAGATTTGTTAAAAACCCTAATTGAACTAGCATAAGCCTAGGGAGGGCGAAAATGACCTAAATGTTAATCCAATGACGCAAACACATCTATTGGATGCACAAGATTGGTTAAAAATCCTAATTGGACAAGAATATACCTAGGTAGGACGAAAATGACCTCAATGTTAATCCAATGACACAAATGAACTTATTCGATGCACAAGTTTGGTTAAAAATCCTAATTGTGCAATAATAAGCTTTGGGAGGACGAAAATGCCCTAAATGTTAATCCAATGACACAAATGAACTTATTGGATGCACTAGATTGGTTAAAAACCCTAATTGCACTAGAATAAGCCGAGGGAGGACGACAATGACCTAAATGTTAATCCAATGACACAATCACACCTATTGGATACACAAGATTAGTTAAAAACCTTAATTGGATAAGAATAAGCCTACGGAGGATGAAAATGACCTAAATGTTAATCCAATGACACAAACACACCTTTTGGATGCACGAGATTTGTTAAAAAACCTTAATTGGACTAGAATAAGCTTAGGGACGACGAAAATGACCCAAATGTTAATCCAATTACATAAATGAACTTATTGCATGCACCATACGGGTTAAAAACCCTAATTTGACAAGAATAAGCCTAGGGAGGACGGAAATGACCTAAATGATAATCCAATGACACAAACTAACTTATTTGATACACAAGATTGGTTAAAAACTCTAATTTGACTAGAATAAGCCTAGGGAGGACGAAAATGACCAAAACGATAATTAAATGACACAAATGAACTTATTGGATACACAAGATTGGTTAAATACCTTACTTGGATAGGAATAAGCCTAGGAAGAACGAAAATGGCCTGAATGTTAATCCAATGACACAAACACACCTATTGGATGCACAAATTGGGTTAAAAACCCTAATTGCACAACCATAAGGCTATGAAAGACGAAAATGACCTAAATGTTAATCCACAGGCACAAATGAACTTACATGATGCACAAGATTGGTTAAAATCCTTAATTGGAGTTGCATAAGCCTAGGGAGGACGAAAATGACGTAAATGTAAATCCAATGACACAAATGAACTTATTGGATGCACAAGACGGGTTAAAAACCATAACTGGACAAGAATAAGCCTAGGGAGGACGAAAATTACCTAAATGTTAATCCAATGACACAAATGAACTTATTTGTTACACAAGATTGGTTAAAAACCATAATTGGACTAGAAGAAGCTTAGGGAGGACGGAAATGACCAAAATGATAATCAAATGACACAAACAAACTTATTGGATACACAAGATTGGTTAAAAACCCTAATTGGACTAGAATGAGCTTAAGGAGGATGAAAATGACTTAAATGTTAATCAAATGACACAAATGAACTTATTGGTTGCACAAGATTGGTTAAAAACACTAATTGGACTAGAATAAACATAGGGATGACGAAAATGACCTCAATGTTAATCCCAAGACACAAATGAACTTATTGGTTACACAAGATTGGTAAAAAAATAATGTAATTGATCTAGAATAAATGTAGGAACGACGAAAATGACCTAAATTTTAATCCAATGACACAAACACACCTATTGGAAGCACGAGTTTTGTTAGAAACCCTAATTGGACTAGATTAAGCCTATCGAGGACGAATATGACCTAAATATTATTCCAATGACACAAATGAACTTATTGGATGCACAAGATTGGTTAAAAACCCAAATTGGACCAGAATAAGCCTAGGGAATATAAAAATGACCAAAATATTAATCCAATGACACAAACAGATCTATTGGATGCACAAGGTTGGTTAAAAACCCTAATTGGAAAAGAATAAGCATAAGGAGGATGAAAATGACCTAAATGTTAATCCAATGACACAAACACACCTATTGGATGCATAAGATTGGTTAAAAACCCTAATTGGACTAGAATAAGCCTAGGGATAACGAAAATGACCTAAATGTTAATCAAATGACACAAATGAACTTATAGGATACACAAGATTTGTAAAAAAAAACCCTAATTGGACTCGAATAAGCCTAGGGAGGACGAAGATGACCTAAATGTTAATCCAATGACACAAAAGAACTTATTTGATGCACATGATTGGTTAAAAACCCTAATTGAACAAGAATAAGCCTAGGGAGGACGAAAATGACGTAAATGTTAATCCAATGACAAAAACACATCTATTGGATGGATAAGCTTGGTTAAAAACCCTAATTGGACTCGAAAATGACCTAAATGTTAATCCAATGACATAAATGAACTTATTGGATGCACACGATTGGTAAAAAAGACCCTAATTGACTAGAATAAGCCTAGGGAGGACCAAAATGACCTAAATGGTAATCCGATGACATAAATGAACTTATTAGATGCACAAGGTTGGTTAAAAACCCTAATTGGACAAGAATAAGCCTATGGAAGACGAAAATCACCTAAATGTTAATCCAATGACACTACCACACCTATTGCGTCCACAAGATTGGTTAAAAACCGTAATTGAACAAGAATAAGCCTAGGGATGACCAAAATAACCTAATGTTAATCCAAAGACACAAACACAATTATTGGATGCACAAGATTGAACGAAACCCTAATTGGACTAGAATAAGCCTAAGGAGGACGAAAATGACCTAAATGTTAATCCAATGAGAAAATTGAATTTTTTGGATGCACAATATTAATTAAAAACTCTAATTGGACTAGAATAAGCCTAAGGAGGACGAAAATGACCTAAATGTTAATCCAATGAGAAAATTGAATTTTTTGGACGCACAAGATTGATTAAAAACTCTAATTGGACTAGAATAAGTCTAGGGAGGATGAAAATGACCTAAATGTTAATCCAATGACACAAACAATCCTATTAGAATCAAAAGATTGTTTAAAAACCCTAATTGGACTAGAATAAGCCTAGAGATAAAGAATATGAAGTAAATGTTAATCCAATGACACAAATGAACTTATTTGATGCACAAGATTGGTTAAAATTCCTAAATGGACAAGAAGAAGCCTAGGGAGGAGAAAAATGACCCAAATGTTAATTCAATGACACAAACACACACCTATTGGATGCACAAGATTAGTTAAAAAACCTAATTGGATTAGAGAAAGCCTAGGGAGGGCGAAAATGACCTAAATGTTAATCCAATGACACAAACGAATTTATTTGATGCACAAGATTGGTTCAAAACCCTAATTGGACAAGAAGAAGCCAAGGCCAGATGAAAATAACCTAAATGTTAATCAAATGACACAAACTCACCTATTGGATGCACAAGATTGGTTAAAAACACTAACTGGACTAGAATAATCCTAGGGATGACGAAAATGACCTAAATGTTAATTCAGTGACACAAATGTACTTATTGGATACACAAGATAGGTAAAAAAAAACCCTAGTTGGACAAGAATAAGCATAGGGAGGATGAAAATGACCTAAATGTTAATTCAATGACACAAACACACTTATTGGATGCAAAAGATTAGTTAAAAACTCTAACTGGATTACAGAAAGCCTAATAAGGATGAAAATGACCTAAATGTTATTCCAATGACACACATGAACTTCTTGTAAGGATGAAAATGACCTAAATGTTATTCCAATGACACACATGAACTTCTTGGATACACATGAACTAAATGTTATTCCAATGACACACATGAACTTCTTGGATACACAAGATTGGTTAAGAAACCTAATTGGACTAGAATAAACATAGGGATGACGAAAATGAACTAAATGTTATTCCAAAGACACAAATGAACTTATTGGATTCACAAGATTGGTAAAAAAAAAACCCTAATTGAACTAGAATAAGCCTTGGGAGGAAGAAAATGACCTAAATGTTAATCCAATGACACAAACACACCTATTGGGTGCACAAGATTGTTTAAAAACCTTAATTGGACTAGATTCAGCCTTGGGAGGACCAAGATGACCTAAATATTATTCCAACGACACAAATGTACTTATTGGATGCACAAGATTGTTTAAAAACCCTAATTCGACAAGAATAAGTCTAGGGAGAATAAAAATGACCAATATATTAATCCAATGACAGAAACACATCTATTGGATGCACAAAGTTGCTTAAAAATCCTAATTGGAAAAGAATAATTCTAGGGAGGACGAAAAAGACCTAAATGTTAATCCAATGACACAAACACACCTATTGGATGCACAAGATTGGTTAAAAATCCTAATTGGACAAGAATAAGCCAAAGGAGGACGAAAATGACCTAAATGTTCATCCAATGACACAAATGAACTTATTGGATGCACAAGATTGGTTAAAAACCCAAATTGGACCAGAATAAGCCTAGGGAGAATAAATATGACAAAAATTTTAATCCAATGACACAAACACATCTATTGCATGCACAAGGTTGGTTAAAAACCCTCATCGGAAAAGAATAAGCGTAAGGAGGACGAAAATGACGAAAATGTTAATCCAATGACACAAACACACCTATTGGATGCACATGATTGGTTAAAAACCATAATTGGACTAGAATAAGCCTAGGGATGACGAAAATGACCTAAATGTTAATCAAATGACACAAATGAACTTATAGGATACACAAGATTTGTAAAAAAACCCTAATTGGACTAGAATAAGCCTAGGGAAGACGAAAATGACCAAAATGTTAATACAATGTCACAAAAGAACTTATTTGATGCACATGATTGGTTAAAAACCCTAATTGGACAAGAATAAGCCTAGGGAGGACAAAAATGACGTAAATGTTAATCGAATGACAAAAACACACCTATTGGGTGCACAAGATTGGTTAAAAAACCCTAATTGAACAAGAATAAGCCTAGGGATGACCAAAATAACCTAAATGTTAATCCAATGACACAAACACAACTATTGGATGCACAAGATTGAGCAAAACCCTAATTGGACTACCATAAGCCTAAGGAGGACGAAAATGACCTAAATGTTAATCCAATGAGACAAATGAATTTTTTGGACGCACAAGGTTGGTTAAAAACTCTAATTGGACTAGAATAAGCCTTGGGAGGATGAAAATGACCTAAATGTTAATCCAATGAGACAAACAATCCTATTAGAAGCAGAAGATTGTTTAAAAACCCTAATTGTACTAGAATAAGCCTAGGTATATCGAATATGAACTAAATGTGAATCCAATGGCATAAATGAACTTATTGGATGCACAAGATTGGTAAAAAAAAATCCTAATTGACTAGAATAAGTCTAGGGAGGACGAAAATGACCTAAATATTAATCCAATGACACAAATGAACTTATTGGATGCACAAGATTGGTTAAAAACCCTAATTGGACAAGAAGAAGCCTAGGGAGGAGAAAAATGACCTAAATGTTAATTCAATGACACAAACACACACCTATTGGATGCACAAGATTGGTTAAAAACCCTAATTGGATTAGAGAAAGCCAAGGGAGGGCGGAAATGACCTAAATGTTAATCCGATGACAGAAATGAAATTATTTGATGCACAAGATTGGATCAAAACCCTAATAGGACAAGAATAAGCCTAGGCAAGATGAAAATAACCTAAATGTTAATCCAATGACACAAAGACACCGATTGGGTGCAAAAGATTTGTTAAAAACCCTAATTGGACAAGAAGAAGGCTAGGGAGGACAAAAATGACCTAAATGTTAATCCAATGACACAAATGAACTTATTTGATGCACAAGAGTGGTTAAAAACGCTAATTGGACAAGAATAACCATAGGGAGGATGAAAATGACCTAAATGTTAATTCAATGACACAAACACACCTATGGGATGCAAAAGATTGGTTAAAAACCCTAATTGGATTATAGAAACCCAAGGAAGGACGAAAATGACCTAAATGTTAATTCAATGACACAAACACACCTATTGGATGCACAAGCTTGGTTAAAAATCCTAATTGGACTAGAATACGCCTACGGAGGACGAAAACGACCTAAATATTAATCCAATGGCACAAATGAACTTATTGAATGCACAAGATTGGTTAAAAACACTAATTGGACAAGAATAAGCCTAGGGAGGACTAAAATGGCCTAAATGTTCATCCAATGACACAAACACACCTATTGGATGCACAAGCTTGGTTAAAAATCCTAATTGGACTAGAATACGCCTACGGAGGACGAAAACGACCTAAATATTAATCCAATGGCACAAATGAACTTATTCGATGCAAAAGATTGGTAAAATAAAACCCCTAATTGACTAGAATAAGCCTAGGGGGGACGAAAATGACCTAAATATTAATCCAATGACACAAATGAACTTATTGGATGCACAAGATTGGTTAAAAACCCAATTTGGACAAGAATAAGCATAGGGAGGACGAAAATGACATAAAAGTTAATACAATGACACAAACACACCTATTTGGTGCACAAGATTGGTTAAAAAACCCTAGTTGAACACGAATAAGCCTTGGGATGACGAAAATGACCTCAATGTTAATCCAATGACACAAACACACCTATTGGATGCACAAAATTGGTTAAAAAACCCTAATTGGACTAGAATAAGCCTAGGGAGGACGAAAATGACCAAAATGTTAATTCATTGACACAAACAAACCTATTGGATGCACCAGATTGGTTTAAAGCCCTAATTCGACAAGTATAAGCCTAGGGAGGACGTAAATGAAATAAATGTTAATATAATGACACAAACACACCTATTTGGTGCACAAGATTGGTTAAAAAACCCTAATTGAACAAGAATAAGCGTAGGGATGACGAAAATGAGCTAAATGTTAATCCAATAACACAAACACAATTATTGGATACACAAAATTGAACAAAACCCTATTTGGAATAGAATAAGGCTTGGGAGAACGAAAAATGACCTAAATGTTATTCCCATGAGGCAAATGAATTTTATAGACGCACAAGATTGGTTAAAAACCCTAATTGGACTAGAATAATCATAGGTATGACGAAAATGACCTAAATGTTAATCCAATGACACAAATGAAGTTATATGATGCACAAGATTGGTTAAAAACATAATTGGACAAGAATAAGCCTTGGGAGGACAATAATGACCTAAATGTTAATCCAATGACACAAACACATCTATTGGATGCAAAAGATTTGTTGAAAACCCTAATTGGATTAGAATAAGCCTAGAGAGGACGACAATGACCTAAATGTTAATCCAATGACACAAATAAATTTATTGAATGCACAAGATTGGTTCAAAACCTTAATTGGACAAGAATAAGCCTAAGGAGGATGAAAATGACCTAAATTTTTATCCAATGATACAAAAACACCTATTGGGTGCACAAGAATGGTTACAAACCCGAATTTGACATGAATAAGGCTAGGGAGGACAAAAGTGACCTAAATTAATCCAACGACGCAAATGAACTTATTGGACTAGATTAAGCCTAGGGAGGATGAAGATGAACTAAATATTATTCCAATGACACACATGAACTTAATGGATGCACAAGATTGGTTAAAAAACCTAAGTGGACTAGAATAAACATAGGGATGACGAAAATGACCTAAATGTTATTCCAAAGACACAAATGAACTTATTAGATTCACCAGATTGGTAAAAAAAATCCTAATTGAACTAGAATAAGCCTAGGGAGGATGAAAATGACCTAAATGTTAATCCAATGACACAAACACACCTATTGGGTGCACAAGATTGGTTAAAAACCTTAATTGGACTAGATTAAGCCTTGGGAGGACCAAGATGACCTAAATATTATTCCAATGTCACAAATGTACTTATTGAATGCACAAGATTGTTTAAAAACCCTAATTCGACAAGAATAAGCCTAGGGAGAATAAAAAAGACCAAAATATTAATCCAATGACACAAACACATCTATTGGATGCACAAAGTTGCTTAAAAATCATAATTGGAGAATAATATGCCCAGGGAGGACGAAAATGACCTAAATGTTAATCCAATGACACAAACACACCTATTGGATGTAGAAGGTTGGTTAAAAACCCTAATTGGATAAGAATAAGCCAAGGGAGGACGAAAATGACCTACATGTTAATCCAATGACAGAAACACACCTATTGGATGCACAAGATTGATTAAAAACCCTAATTGGACTAAAATAAACCTAGGGATGACGAAAATGACCTAAATATTAATCGAGTGACACAAATGAACTTATTGGATGCCTAAGATCGGTTCAAAACCCTAATTGGACAAGAATAAGCCTAGAGAGGACGAAAATGACCTAAATGTTAATACAATGATACAGACACACCTATTGGATTCACAAGATTGGCTAAAAACCCTAATTGGACTAGAATAAGCCTAGGGAGGACGAAAGTGACCTTATTGTTAATCCAATGACACAAATGAACTTGTAGGATGCACAAGATTGGTTTCAAACCCTAATTAGACAAGAACAAGCCTAGGGAGGACGAAAAATGACCTAAATGTTAATCCAATGACACAAACACACCTATTGGATGCACAGGCTTGGTTAAAAACCCTTATTGGACTAGAATAATCCTAAGGAGGACGAATGTGACCTACATGTTAATCCAATGACACAAACACACTTATTGGATACACAAGATTGGTTAAACACCCTAATTGTGTTGGACTTTAGTCCTCTTAATCCTAGTTTTGACATAATTAACAAACATACAATGTTCATACATCATATGATAAATCTAACATTTTAATTGAGCAAGATTTCAGGAACAACAATCCAATCCTACACACTTGAAACAAATTGCTTGGAACACAAGAAATCTAAAAAAGTTGAATTTTGACTGAGTAAATCGATTGGGAAATCGATTTCATAACAAGGGTGTAAGGAAACATAACTGTTTGTGATTGTATAATCGATTGGGCAATCGACTGACACAATTAGAAATGAAAACTGCACAAGTCAGTGGCACCCTGTTTTACAAGCTAATCGATTGACAAATCGATTGTACAGTTCACAAAGTAAACCTGATTGAAACAAATCGATTGGGAAATCAATTGTACAAGTCACAGTAACACTCCAGTTTTGAGGGTAATCGATTGGCAAATAGATTGCTTAAGTACTATTTGCAAAATAACTTCACCTGTGACAAACACAATCGATTGGACAATCTATTGTGTGAATTTCAATCATGTTAAGTTTGGTTGCAATCGATTGGGAAATCGATTGAACGAAACATCTGGTAAGAACTTTTCAGGCAAATACACACAAATCGATTGACACGTCGATTAACATGAAAATAGCTGAGTCACTGTCTTGAACACAATCGATTGGCAAATCGATGGAAAGAACTTTTTGAAATCACAATGAACTTTGAGCTTGTGGCCAAATCGATTCTGAGTATTTGTTAATCGATTATGAAACTTAATGCTTTGATAAAAAATCTCAATACATTTTTGTTAACAATCTGATACTGCTTTTTCAGATCAAGACCAAAAGATTATCCATAATCATTGAGAGAGCTGAAAAAGTATTCTTGAGAGAAAAGACAATGTTCTCATGAACAATCCTTGAATATCCAGATTCGTGAGAAGTCACATTGATCAAGATTGAAGACTTCTTTTTGTTCTTCTTTTATTCAGTTTGTAATAATACTTTGAAAAGAAACGAAAGCGAGAAAGCCAGCTTGAAACTGGTGGCTACCTTCTTGGGTGAGAGAGCTCAACAAGAAGGAGTCGTACTTTGATTCTGTGTTAGACTGCTGAGTGTCTACAAGGATCAGAGGGTGATCAATAGGAAAGAGATCATTAGAGATAGATAGGTTTCGGGGATGAAACTGGACAATCTGTAATTGATTCTTTCTATTGGAGAAGAAAATCTGAAATCCGATTGGATTGTCAGGACTGGATGTAGGTTGTCTCGTTGACAACTGAACCAGGATAAATTCTTGGTGCAATCTTCTCTAACCCTTAACTCCTTTAATTTTCTATCTTGCAATATTTGTATGTGTGATTAATATTAGATGCATGTTAAACATATTCTGTGTTAGGTAATATTGTTTAAACTGGAAATTTGACTCGCATGCATCTTGGTTAATCTCTTATCAATCTACTTGTAATTGCTAATCTTGTATGCCGCAATTTAATTCCGCTGTGTGTATGAAATTGACTTAATTTCTTAAAGAACTGATACATTCCGATTATTTCGAGGTCATAATAATCAACAAATTGGACTAGTATAAGCCTAGGGATGAGGAAAATGACCTAAATGTTAATCCAATGACGCAAATGAACTTATTTGATGCACAAGATTGGTTAAAATTCCTAAATGGACAAGAATAAGCCCAGGGAGGACAATAATGACCTAAATGTTAATACAATGTCACAAACCCACCTATTGGGTGCACAAGATAGGTAAGAAACCCTAATTCGACAAGAATAAGCCTAGGAAGGACGAAAAAGACCTAAATGTTAATCCAATTACTCAAACACGCCTATTGCATGCACAAGATTGGTTAAAATCCTAATCATACTAGAATCAGCCTAGGAAGGACGAAAATGGCCTAAATGTTAATCCAATGACACAAATAAACTTATTAGATGCACAAGATTAGTTAAAAACTCTAATTGGACTAGAATAAACCTAAGGAGGATTAAAATGAACTAAATGTTAATCCAATGACATAAATGAATTTATTGGATGCACAAGATTGGTTAAAAACCCTAATTGGACAAGAATCAGCCTAGAGAGGATGTAAATGACCTAAATGTTAATCCAATGACACATATACACCTATTGGATGCACAAGATTTGATAAAACCCTAATTGGACTAGAATCAGCTTAGGGAGGACGAAAATGACCTAAATGTTAATCCAATGACACAAATGAATTTATTGAATGCCCAAGATTGGTTCAAAAAACGTTAAAAACCCAAATTGGACTCGAATAATCCTAGGGATGACGAAAATGGCCTAAATGTTAATCCAAATACACAAATGAAATTATTAGATACACAAGATTGAAAAAAAAACACTATAATTGGACTAGAATAAGCCTAGGGATGAAGAAATTGACCTAAATGTTAATCCAATGACACAAATGAACTTATTGGGTACACAAGATTGGTAAAAAAAACCTATTTCTAATTGAATAAGCCTATGGAGGACGAAAATGACATAAATCTTAATCTAATGACACAAATGAACTTATTTGATGCACAAAATTTGTTATAAGCCCAGGCAAGACAGATTAGAAACCCTAATTGGACAAGAATAAGCTTAGGGAGGACGAAAATAACCTAAATGTTAATCCAATGAGTCAAACACACCTATTGGATGCAAAAGATTGATTAATACCCTAATTGGACTAAAAATATCCTAGGGATGACGAAAATGACCTAAATGTTAATCCAGTGACACAGAGAACTTATTGGATACACAAGATTGGTAAAAAAAAAAAAACCTAATTGGACTAGAATAAGCATAGGGAGGACGAAAATGACCTAAATGTTAATCCAATGACACAAACACACCTATTGGATGCACAAGATTGGTTAAAAACTCTAATTGGACTAGAATATGCCTAGGGAGGACGAAGATGACCTAAATATTAATTCAATGACACAAATGAACTTATTGGATGCACAAGATTGGTTAAAAACCTTAATTGGACTAGAATAAGCATAGGGAGGACGAAAATGACCTAAATGTTAATCCAATGACACAAATGAACTTATTGGATGCACAAGATTGGTTAAAAACCTTAATTGGACTAGAATAAGCGTAGGGAGAATGAAAATGACTTAAATATTAATCCAATTACACAAACACACCTATTGGATGCAGAAGGTTGGTTAAAAATCCTAGTTGGAAAAGAATTAGCCTAGGGAGGACGAAAATGACCTAAATGTTAATCCAATGACACAACCACACCTATTGGATGCAAAAGATTGGATAAAAACCCTAATTGGATTTGAATAAGTCTAGGTAGGACGAAAATGACCTAAATATTAATCAAATGACACAAATGAATTTATTGAATGCACAAGATTGGTTCAAAACCTTTATCGGACAAGAATCAGCCTAGGGAGGAAACAAATGACCTAAATGTTAATCCAATGACACAAATGAACTTATTTAAAGCACAAGATTGGTTAAAAACCATAATTGGACAAGAATAAGCATAGGGAGGACAATAATGAGCTATATGTTAATCCAATGTCTCAAACACGCCTATTGGGGCACAAGATTGGTTAAAAAACCTAATTGGACTAGGATAAACCTAGGGAGGACGAAAATAACCTAAATGTTAATCCAATGACACAAATGAATTTATTGGATGCACAAGATTGGTTCAAACCCTAATTCGACAAGAATAAGCCTAGGAAGGATGAAAATGACCTAAACGTTAATCCAATGACACAAACGAACTTATTGGTTGCACAAGATTGGTTAAAAATCCTAATTGGACAAGAATAAGCCTAGGGAGAATGAAAATGGCATAAATATTAATCAAATGACACAAACACATCTGTTGGATGCACATGGTTTGTTAAATACCCTAATTGGAAAAGAATAAGCCTAGGGAGGACAATAATGACCTAAATGTTAATCCAATGATACAAATGAACTTTTTGGATGCATAAGATTGGTTAAAATCCATAATTGGACAAGAATAAGCCCGAGGAGGACAATAATGACCTAAATGTTAATTCGATGACACAAACACACCTATTGGATCCACAAGATTGGTTAAAAACCCTAATTGGACCAGAATATTAATCCAATGACATAAACACACCTATTGGATGCACAAGATTGGTTAAAACCCTATTTGGACTAGAATAATCCTACAAATAAGCAAATAAGCTAAATGTTAAATCAATGTCACAAATGAACTGAAGGGATACACAAGATTGGTAAAAAAAAACTCTAATTAGACTACAATAAGCCTATGGAGGATAAAATTACATAAATGTTAATTCAATAACACAAATGAATTTGTTTGATGCACAAGACTGGTTAAAATCCCTAATTCGAAAGAATAAGCATAGGGACGACAATAATGACCTAACTGTTAATCCAATGTCACAAACAAGCCTATTGGGTGCACAAGATAGGTTAGAAACCCTAATTGGACTAGAATAAGCCTAGGGAGGATGAAAATTATCTAAATGTTAATCTAATGAGACAAACACACCTATTGGATGCACCAGATTGGTTAAAAATCCTAATTGGACAAGAATAAGGCTAGGGAGGACAAAAATGACCTAAATGTTAATCCAATGACACAAACATAACTATTGGACGCACAAGATTGGTTAAAAACCTTAATTGGACTAGAATACTCCTAAGGATGAGAAAATGACCTAAATGTTA
The DNA here is from genome assembly GCF_000331145.2 of Cicer arietinum. Lineage (NCBI taxonomy): Eukaryota > Viridiplantae > Streptophyta > Magnoliopsida > Fabales > Fabaceae > Cicer > Cicer arietinum. Next base: position 34,354,935 of record NC_021166.2, on the reverse strand, counting down.
AATCAATGACGCAAATGAATTTATTTGATGCGCAAGATTGGTTCAAAACCGTAATTGAACAACAATAAGCTTAGGGAGGATGAAAATGACCTAAATGTTAAACCAATGACACAAACACACCTATCGGGTGGACAAGTTTGGTTAAAAACCGTAATTGGACTAGAATAATTCTAGTGATGACGAAAATAACCTAAATGTTAATCCAATGATACAAATGAACTTATTGGATACACAAGATTGGTAAAAAACCCCGAATTGAACTAGAATAAGCCTATGGAGGACGAAAATGACCAAAATATTAATCCAATGACACAAACACACCTATTGGATGCACAAGATTGGTTAAAAACCCTAATTGGAGAAGAATAAGCCTAGGGAGGACAATAATGACCTAACTGTTAATCCAATGTCACAAACACGCCTGTGGTGTGCACAAGATAGGATAGAAACCCTAATTGGACAAGAATAAGCCTAGGGAGGAAAAAAATGACCTAAATGTTAATCCAAAGACTCAAACACACTTGTTAGATGCATAAGATTGGTTAAAACCCTAATTGGACTAGAATAAGCCTAGGGAGGACGAAAATGATCTAAATGTTAATCCAATGACACAAATAAATTTATTGGATGCACAAGATTGGTTCAAAACCCTAATTGGACAAGAATAAGCCTAGGGAGGATGAAAATTACCTAAATGTTAATCTAATGACACAAACACACCTATTGGATGCACAAGATTGGTTAAAAAGCCTAATTAGACAAGAATAAGCCTAGGGAGGATGAAAATTACCTAAATGTTAATCTAATGACACAAACACACCTATTGGATGCACAAGATTGGTTAAAACCCTTAATTGGACAAGAATAAGTCTAGGGAGGACGAAAATGACCTAAATGTTCATCCAATGACACAAATGAACTTATTGGATGCACAAGATTGGTTCAAAACCCTAATTGGACAAGAATAAGCCTAGGGAGGATGAAAATTACCTAAATGTTAATCTAATGACACAAACACACCTATTGGGTGCACAAGATTGGTTAAAACCCTTAATTGGATAGTAATAAGGCTAGGGAGGACAAAAATGACCTAAATGTTAATCCAATGACACAAACACACGTATTGGATGCACAAGATTGGTTAAAAACCCTAATTGGAGAAGAATAAGCCTAGGGAGGACGAAAATGATCTAAATGTTAATCCAATGACACAAACACACGTATTGGATGCACAAGATTGGTTAAAATCCCTCATTGGACTAGAATAATCCTAGGGATGAGAAAATGACCTAAATGTTAAATCAATGACACAAGGAGTTTATTTGATGCACAATGTTGGAAATTATGGCCTCTATTTGTTAAAAGATATATGATAAATGTCTTTACTAATTTTACAAGATTACTAATCAGATTAACAATGATTAGTTACAGAATTTATTCAGGAACAAAGATTCAAAATTGCTTGGATTATCAATATAAGAGTACAGATACAATTCTTATTCAAAAGATTAATCAAGACAGAAATTCACCAATACAAACATTCAAGAATAAGCATTCAAGCAATATCGAAATAAAGAGAAAGGATAAGAAAATCATGCACCAAGATTTATACTTGTTTGGCTATCTGTTTGATAGCCTACATCCATTCCTGAAATCTAAACCAGATTTCAGCATTTCCAATAGAATCGACTTGAGTACGTTTTACAGATTGTCCAGCTCACACATGGCCTATCTATCCAACTCACTCGCTTCTATTACAATGCCACCTTATCCCTAGAGTTACTCGCCAAACCCTCACGAGATCAAGATGAGACTTCTTCGGATTCATAAGATTGGCTAAAAACCCTAATTGGACAAGAATAAGCCTAGGGAGGACGAAGTTGACCAAAATATTAATCCAATGACACAAATGAACTAATTTGATGCACAAGATCGGTTAAAAACCCTAATTGGACAAGAATAAGCAAACGGAGCACAAAGATAACCTAAATGTTAATCCAATGACACAAACACACATATTGGATTCACAAGATTGGTTAAAAACCCCTAATTGGACTAGAATAAGCCTAGGGAGGACCAAAATGACCAAAATGTTAATCCAATGACACAAATGAATTATTGGATGCACAAGATTGGTTTAAAACCCTAATTGGACTAGAATAAACCTAAGGAGGACGAAGATGACCTAAATATTAATCTAATGACACAAATTAACTTATTGGATGCACAAAATTGGTTAATAACCTTAACTGGACAAGAATAAGCCTGTGGAGGATGAAAATGACCTAAATATTAATCCAATGACACAAATGAACTTATTGGATGAACAAGATTGGTTAAAAAACCTAATTGGACAAGAATAAGCCTAGGAAGGATGTAAATGACCTAAATGTTAATGCGATAACACCAATGAACTTATTGGATGCATAAAATTGGTTAAAAGCCCTAATTGGACTAGAATAAGCCTAGGGAGGACGAAGATGACCTAAATATTAATCCAATGACACAAATGAACTTATTGGATGCAAAGGATTGGTTAAAAACCCTAATTCGACAAGAATAAGCCTAGGGAGGATGAAAATGACCTAAATGTTAATCCAATGACACAAATACACCTATTGGATGCACAAGATTGGTTAAAAACCCTAATTGGAAAAGAATAAGCCTAGGGAGTATGAAAATGATCTAAATGTTAATCTAATGACACAAACACACCTATTGGGTGCACAAGATTGGTTAAAAACCCTAATTGGACAAGAATAAGGCTAGGGAAGACTAAAATGACCTAAATATTAATCCAATGACATAAACACACCTATTGGGTGCACAAGATTGGTTAAAATCACTAATTGGACTAGAATATTGCTACAGATGAGAAAATGACCTAAATTTTAAATCAATGACACAAATGAACTTAATGGATGCACAAGATTGGTTAAAAACCCTAATTGGACTAGAATTAGCCTAGGGATGACGAGGATGACCTAAATATTATTCCAATGACACAAATTAACTTATTGGATGCACAAGATTGATTAAAAACCTTAATTGGACAAGAATAAGCCTATGGAGGATGAAAATGACCTAAATATTAATCCAATGACACAAATGAACTTATTGGATGCAAAGGATTGGTTAAAAACCCTAATTCGACAAGAATAAGCCTAGGGAGGATGAAAATGACCTAAATGTTAATCCAATGACACAAATGAACTTATTGGATGCAAAGGATTGGTTAAAAACCCTAATTCGACAAGAATAAGCCTAGGGAGGATGAAAATGACCTAAATGTTAATCCAATGACACAAATGAACTTATTGGATGCACAAGATTGATTAAAAACCTTAATTGGACAAGAATAAGCCTATGGAGGATGAAAATGACCTAAATATTAATCCAATGACAAAAACACACCGATTGGATGCAAAAGATTGGTTAAAAACCGAAATTGGAAAAGAATAAGCCTAGGGACGACGATAATAACCTATATATTAATCCAATGACACAAACACACATATTGGATTCATAAGATTGGCTAAAAACCCTAATTGGACAAGAATAAGCCTAGGGAGGACGAAGTTGACCAAAATATTAATCCAATGACACAAATGAACTAATTGGATGCACAAGATCGGTTAAAAACCCTTATTGGACAAGAATAAGCAAACGGAGCACAAAGATAACCTAAATGTTAATCCCATGACACAACCACACATATTGGATTCACAAGATTTGTTAAAAACCGCTAATTGGACTAGAATAACCCTCGGGAGGACGAATATGACCAAAATTTTATTCCAATGACACAAATGAACTTATTGGATGAACAAGATTGGTTAAAAACCCTAATTAGACTCGAATAAGCCTATGTAGGACGAAAATGACATAAATGTTAATCCAATGACACAAATGAATTTATTTGATGCACAAGATTGGTTTAAAACCCTAATTGGACTAGAATAAACCTAAGGAGGACGAAGATGACCTAAATATTAATCTAATGACACAAATTAACTTATTGGATGCACAAAATTGGTTAATAACCTTAACTGGACAAGAATAAGCCTGTGGAGGATGAAAATGACCTAAATATTAATCTAATGACACAAATGAATTTATTGGATGAACAAGATTGGTTAAAAAACCTAATTGGACAAGAATAAGCCTAGGAAGGATGTAAATGACCTAAATGTTAATGCGATGACACCAATGAACTTATTGGATGCACAAAATTGGTTAAAATCCCTAATTGGACTAGAATAAGCCTAGGGAGGACGAAGATGACCTAAATATTAATCCAATGACACAAATGAACTTATTGGATGCAAAGGATTGGTTAAAAACCCTAATTCGACAAGAATAAGCCTAGGGAGGATGAAAATGACCTAAATGTTAATCCAATGACACAAACACACCTATCGGATGCAAATGATTGGTTAAAAACCCTAATTGGATTACAATATTCCCAAGGAGGACGAAAATGACCTAAATGTTAATTCAATGACACAAACAGACCTATTAGATGCACAAGATTTATTAAAAACCCAATTGGACTAGAATAAGCCTAATGAGGACGAAGATGAGCAAAATATTAATCCAATGACACAAATGAACTTATTGGATGCAAAGGATTGGTTAAAAACCCTTATTCGACAAGAATAAGCCTAGAGAGGATGAAAATGACCTAAATGTTAATCGAATGACTCAAATGAACTTATTGGATGCGCAAGATTGGTTAAAAACCCTAATTGGACTAGAATAAGCTTAGGGAGGACGAGGATGACCTAAATATTAATCCAATCACACAAATTAACTTATTGGATGCACAAGATTGATTAAAAACCTTAATTGGACAAGAATAAACCTATGGAGGATGAAAATGACCTAAATATTAATCCAATGACAAAAACACACCGATTGGATGCAAAAGATTGGTTAAAAACTGAAATTGGAAAAGAATAAGCCTAGGGAGGACAAAGTTGACCAAAATATTAATCCAATGTCACAAATGAACTAATTGGATGCAGAAGATCAGTTAAAAACCCTAATTGGACAAGAATGAGCAAACGGAGCACGAAGATAACCTAAATGTTAATCCCATGACACAAACACACATATTGGATTCACAAGATTGGTTAAAACCACTAATTGGACTAGAATAACCCTCGGGAGGACGAAGATGACCAAAATGTTAATCCAATGACACAAATGAACTTATTGGATGAACAAGATTGGTTAAAAATCCTAATTGGACTAAATAAGCCTAGGTAGGACGAAAATGACCAAAATTTTAATCCAATGACACAAACGAACTTATTGGATGCACAAGATTGGTAAAAACCCTAATTGTACTAAAATAAGCCTAATGAGGACGAAGATGACATAAATATTAATCCAATGACACAAATAGACTTATTGGATGCACAAGATTGGTTAAAAACCTTAATTGGACAAGATTAAGCTTGTGGAGGATGAAAATGACATAAATGTTAATCCAATGACACAAACACACCTATTGGATGCAAAAGATTGGTTAAAAACCCTAATTGGACAAGAATAAGCCTAGGGAGGACGAAGTTGACCAAAATATTAATCCAATGACACAAACACACCTATTGGATGCAAAAGATTGGTTAAAAACCGAAATTGGAAAAGCATAAGCCTAGGGACGACGATAATAACCTATATATTAATCCAATGACACAAACACACATATTGGATTCATAAGATTGGCTAAAAACCCTAATTGGACAATAATAAGCCTAGGGGGGACGAAGTTGACCAAAATATTAATCCAATGACACAAATGAACTAATTGGATGCACAAGATCGGTTAAAAACCCTAATTGGACAAGAATAAGCAAACGGAGCACAAAGATAACCTAAATGTTAATCCAATGAGACAAACACACATATTGGATTCATAAGATTGGTTAAAAACCGCTAATTGGACTAGAATAACCTTCGGGAGGACGAATATGACCAAAATGTTAATCCAATGACACAAATGAACTTATTGGATGAACAAGATTGGTTAAAAACCCTAATTAGACTCGAATAAGCCTATGTAGGACGAAAATGACATAAATGTTAATCCAATGACACAAATGAATTTATTTGATGCACAAGATTGTTTTAAAACCCTAATTGGACTAGAATAAACCTAAGGAGGACGAAGATGACCTAAATATTAATCTAATGACACAAATTAACTTATTGGATGCACAAAATTGGTTAATAACCTTAACTGGACAAGAATAAGCCTGTGGAGGATGAAAATGACCTAAATATTAATCCAATGACACAAATGAATTTATTGGATGAACAAGTTTGGTTAAAAAACCTAATTGGATTATAATATTCCCAAGGAGGACGAAAATGACCTAAATGTTAATTCAATGACACAAACAGACCTATTGGATGCACAAGATTTATTAAAAACCCTAATTGGACTAGAATAAGCCTAAGGAGGACGAAGATGAGCAAAATATTAATCCAATGACACAAATGAACTTATTGGATGCAAAGGATTGGTTAAAAACCCTTATTCGACAAGAATAAGCATAGAGAGGATGAAAATGACCTAAATGTTAATCCAATAACTCAAATGAACTTATTGGATGCGGAAGATTGGTCAAAAACCCTAATTGGACTAGAATAAGCTTAGGGAGGACGAGGATGACCTAAATATTAATCCAATTACAAAATTAACTTATTGGATGCACAAGATTGATTAAAAACCTTAATTGGACAAGAATAAGCCTATGGAGGATGAAAATGACCTAAATGTTAATCCAATAACTCAAATGAACTTATTGGATGCACAAGATTGATTAAAAACCTTAATTGGACAAGAATAAGCCTATGGAGGATGAAAATGACCTAAACATTAATCCAATGACAAAAACACACCGATTGGATGCAAATGATTGGTTAAAAACTGAAATTGGAAAAGAATAAGCCTAGGGAGGACGAAGTTGACCAATATATTAATCAAATGTCACAAATGAACTAATTGGATGCAGAAGATCAGTTAAAAACCCTAATTGGACAAGAATGAGCAAACGGAGCACGAAGATAACCTAAATGTTAATCCCATGACACAAACACAGATATTGGATTCACAAGATTGGTTAAAACGACTAATTGGACTAGAATAAGCCTAAGGAGGACGAAGATGACCTAAATATTAATCCAATGACTCAAATGAACTTATTGGATGCGCAAGATTGGTTAAAAACCCTAATTGGACTAGAATAAGCCTAAAGAGGACGAAGATGACGAAAATATTAATCCAATGACACAAATTAACTTATTGGATGCACAAGATTGGTTAAAAACCCTAATTCGAAAAGAATAAGCCTAGGGAGGATGAAAATGACCTAAATGTTAATCCAATGACACAAATGAACTTATTGGATGCACAAAATTTGTTAAAAACCCTAATTGGACTAGAATAAGCCTAAGGAGGACAAAGATGACCTAAATATTAATCCAATGACACAAATGAACTTATTCGATGCACAAGATTGTTTAAAATCCTTAATTGGACAGGAATAAGACTAACGAGGACGTAGATGACCTAAATATCAATCCAACGACACAAATGAACTTACTGGATGCACAAGATTGATTAAAAACCTCAATTGGACAAGATTAAGCCTATGGAGGATGAAAATGACCTAAATGTTAATCCAATGACACAAAAGCACCTATTGGATTCAAAGGATTGGTTAAAAACCCTAATTGAAAAAGAATAAGCCTAGGGAGGACGAAAATAACCAAAATGTTAATCCAAGGACACAAATACACATATTGGATTCACAACATTGGTTAAAAACTCTAATTGGACTAGAATAATCCTAGAGAGGACGAAGATGACCAAAATTTTAATCAAATGACACATATGAAGTTATTGGATGCTCAAGATTGGTTAAAACCCTAATTAAACAAGCCTAAGCTTTGGGAGGACGAAAATGACCTAAATGTTAATCGAATGACACAAATACACCTATTGGATGCACAAGATCTATAAAAAACCCTAATTGGAAAAGAATAAGCCTATGGAGGATGAAAATGACCTAAATCATAATCCAATGACACAAACACACCTATTGGATGCACAAGATTGGTTAAAAACCCTAATTGGAGTACAATAAGCATACGGAGCACGAATATGACCAAAATAATAATCCAAAGACACAAAAGAACTTATTGGATGAACAACATTTGGATAAAAATCCTTATTGGACAAGAATAAGCCTAGGGAGGAAGTAAATAACCTAAATGTTAATGCGATGACACAAATGAACTTATTGGATGCCCAAAATTGGTTAAAATCCCTAATTGGACTAGAATAAGCCTAGGGAGGACGAAGATAACCTAAATATAAATTCAATGACACAAATGAACTTATTGGATGCACAAGACTGGATAAAAACCTTAATCGGACAAGAATAAGCCTATGGAGGATGAAAATGACCTAAATGTTAATCCAATGACGCAAACACACCTATTGGATGCGAATTCCCAAGGAGGACAAAAATTACCTAAATGCTAATTCAATGACACAAACACACCTATTGGATGCACAAGATTTATTAAAAACCCTAATTGGACTACAATAAGCCTAAGGAGGACGAAGATGACCAAAATTTTAATCCAATGACACAAATGAACTTATTGGATGCAAAGGATTGGTTAAAAACCCTAATTCGACAAGAATAAGCCAAGGGAAGATGAAAATGACCTAAATGTTAATCCAATGACTCAAATGAACTTATTGGATGCGCAAGATTGGTTAAAAACCCTAATTGGACTAGAATAAGCCTAGGGAGGACGGGGATGACCTAAATATTAATCCAATGACACAAATTAACTTATTGGATGCACAAGATTGATTAAAAACCTTAAGTGGACAAGAATAATCCTATGGAGGATGAAAATGACCTAAATATTAATCCAATGACAAAAACACACCGACTGGATACAAAAGATTGGTTAAAAACTGAAATTGGAAAAGAATAAGCCTAGGGACGACGAAAATAACCTATATGTTAATCCAATGATACAAACACACATATTGAATTCATAAGATTGGCTAAAAACCCTAATTGGACAAGAATAAGCCTAGGGAGGAAGAAGTTGACCAAAATATTAATCCAATGTCACAAATGAACTAATTGGATGCACAAGATCAGTTAAAAACCCTAATTGGACTAGAATAAGCCTAGGGAGGACAAAGATGACCTAAATATTAATCCAATGACACAAATGAACTTATTCGATGCACAAGATTGTTTAAAATCCTTAATTGGATAGGAATAAGCATAACGTGGACGTAGATGACCTAAATATTAATCCAACGACACAAATGAACTTACTGGATGCACAAGATTGATTAAAAACCTCAATTGGACAAGATTAAGCCTATGGAGGATGAAAATGACCTAAATGTTAATCCAATGACACAAAAGCACCTATTGGATTTAAATGATTGGTTAAAAACCCTAATTGGAAAAGAATACGCCTAGGGAGGACGAAAATAACCAAAATGTTAATCCAAGGACACAAATACACATATTGGATTCACAAGATTGGTTAAAAACTCTAATTGGACTAGAATAAGCCTAGGGAGGACGAAGATGACCAAAATATTAATCAAATGACACATATGAACTTATTGGATGCACAAGATTGGTTAAAAACCCTAATTAAACAAGCATAAGCCTAGGGAGGACGAAAATGACCTAAATGTTAATCGAATGACACAAATACACCTATTGGATGCACAAGATCTATAAAAAACCCTAATTGGAATAACCCTAGGGAGGACGAAGATGACCCTTGGTTAAAAACCCTATTTGGACTAGAATAACCCTAGGGAGGACGAAGATGACCAAAATATTAATCCAATGACACAAACGAACTAATTGGATGCACAAGTTCGGTTAAAAACCTAATTCGACAAGAATGACCCTAGGGAGGATGCAAATGACCTAAATGTTAATCCAATGACACAAATGAACTTATTGGATGCACAAAATTTGTTAAAAGCCCTAATTGGACTAGAATAAGCCTAGGGAGGACGAAGATAACCTAAATATTAATCCAATGACACAAATGAACTTATTTGATGCACAAGATTGATTAAAATCCTTAATTGGACAAGAATAAGCATAGCGAGGATGTAGATGACCTAAATATTAATCCAATGACACAAATGAAATTAATTGGACAAGAATAAGCCTCTGAAGGATGAAAATGACCTAAATTTTAATCCAATGACACAAACACACCTATTGGATGCTCAAGATTTATTAAAAACCTTAATATTAATAAGATTGGTTAAAAATCCTAATTGGACTAGAATAAGCCTAGGGAGGACGAAGATGACCAAAATATTAATCCAATGACACAAATGAACTTATTGGATGCACAAGATTGGTTAAAAACCCTAATTGGACAAGAATAAGCATAGGGAGGATGTAAATGACCTAAATGTTAATGCAATGACACAAATATACTTATTGGATGCACAAAATTGGTTAAAAACCCTAATTGGACTAGAATAAGCCTAGGGAGGACGAAGAAGACCTAAATATTAATCCAATGACACTAATGAACTTATTAGATGCACAAGATTGGTTAAAATCCCTAATTGTACTAGAATAAACCTAAGGTGGATGAAAATAATCTAAATGTTAATCCAATGACACAAATGAACTTATTGGATGCACAAGATTCGTTAAAAACCCTAATTGGACAAGAATAAGCATGTGGAGGATGAAAATGACCTAAATGTTAATCCAATGACACAAACACACCTATTGGATGCACAAGATTGGTTAAAAACCCTAAT
>NC_021166.2:34340304-34344036 GCF_000331145.2 Cicer arietinum | reverse complement strand
AATTACACAATTGAACTTATTGGATGCACAAGATTGGTTAAAAACCTAATTGGAGAAGAATAAGCATAGGGAGGACGAAAATAACCTAAATGTTAATCCAATGACACAAACACACCTATTGGATGCAAAAGATTGGGTAAAAACCTAATTTTATTAGAATAAGCCTAGGGAGGACGAAAATGACCTAAATGTTAATCCAATGACACAAACACACCTATTGGATGCACAAGATTGGTTAAAAACCCTAATTGGGCAAGAATAAGCCTAGGGAGGACGAAAATAACCTAAATGTTAATCCAATGACACAAACACACCTATTGGATGCACAAGATTGGTTAAAAACCCTAATTGGGCAAGAATAAGCCTAGGGAGGACGAAAATGACCTAAATGTTAATCCAATGACACAAACACACCTGTTGGATGCACAAGATTGGTTAAAACCCTAATAGGACCAGAATAAGAAAACGGAGCACGAAGATGACCTAAATGTTAATCCAATGAAATAAATTAACTTATTGGAAGCACAAGATTGATTAAAAACCTTAATTGGACAAGAATAAGCCTATGAAGGATGAGAATGACCTAAATGTTAATCCAGTGACAAAAACACACCTATTGGATGCAAATGATTGGTTAAAAACCCTAATTGGAAAAGAATAAGCCTAGGGACGACGAAAATAACCTAAATGTTAATCGAATGTCACAAACGAACTTATTGGATGCACAAGATTGGTTAAAAACCATAATTGGACAAGAATAAGACTAGGGAGGATGTAAATGACCTAAATGTTAATGCAATGACACAAATGAACTTATTGGATGCACAAAATTAGTTAAAAACCATAATTGGACTAGAATAAGCCTAGGGAGGACGAAGATGACCTAAATATTAATCCAATGACACTAATGAACTTATTGGTTGCACAACATTGGTTAAAATCTCCAATTGGACTAGAATAAGCCTAGGGAGGATGTAAATGACCTAAATGTTAATCCAATGACACAAACACACCTATTGGATGCACCAGATTTGTTAAAAACCCTAACTAGAAAAGAATAAGCCTAGGGAGGGCGAAAATAACCTAAATTTTAATCCAATGACACAAACACACATATTTGATTCACAAGATTGATTAAAAACCCTAAATATACTAGAATAAGCCTAGGGAGGACGAAGACGACCAAAATATTAATCCAATGACACAAATGAACTTATTGGATGCACAAGATTGGTTAAAAACCCTAATTGGACAAGAATAAGCCTAGGGAGGATGTAAATGACCTAAATGTTAATGCAATGACACAAATGAACATATTGGATGCACAAAATTGGTTAAAATCCATAATTGGACTAGAATAAGCTAGGGAGGACGAAGATGACCTAAATAATAAATCAATGACACAAATGAACTTATTGGATGCACAAGACTAGTTAAAACCCCTAATAGGACAAGAATAAGCATAGGGAGGATAAAAATGAACTAAATGTTTATCGAATGACACAAATACACCTATTGGATACACAAGAATTGTTAAAAACCCTTATACGAAAAAAATAATCCTAGGGAGGACGAAAATAACCGAAATGTTAATCCAATGACACAAACACACCTAATGGATGCACAAGATTGGTTAAAACCCTAATTGGACTAGAATAAGCCTAGGGAGCTCGAAGATGACCAAAATATTAATCCAATGACACAAATGAACTTATTGGATGAACAAGATTGGTTAAAAACTCTAATTGTTCTAGAATATACCTAAGGAAGATGAAATGACCTAAATGTTAATCCAATGACACAAATGAACTTATTGGATGCACAAGATTGGTTAAAAACACTAATTGGACTAGAATAAGCATAGGGAGCACGTAGATGACCTAAATATTAATCCAATGACACAAATGAACTTATTGGATGCACAAGATTGGTGAAAACCCTTAATTGGACAAGAATAAACCTCAGGAGGATGAAAATGACCTCAATGTTAATCCAATGATACAAACACACCTATTGGATGCAAATGATTGGTTAAAAACCCTAATTGGATTAGAATGTTCCCAAGGAAGACGAAAATGACCAAAATGTTAATTCAATGACACAAACACACCTATTGGATGCACAAGATTTACTAAAAACCCTAACTGAACTAGAATAAGCCTAAGGAGGACGAAGATGACCAAAATATTAATGCAATGACACGAATGAACTTATTGGATGCACAGAATTGGTTAAAAACCCTAATTTGACAAGAATAAGCCTAGCGAGGATGAAAACTACCTAAATATCAATCCAATAACTCAAATGAACTTATTGGATGCAAAAGATTGGTTAAAAACCCTAATTGGAATAGAATAAGCCTAAGGAGGACGAGGATGACCTAAATATTAATCCAATGACACTAATTAACTTATTGGATGCACAAGATTGATTGAAAACCTTAATTGGACAAGAATAAGCCTACGAAGGATGAGAATGACCTAAATCTTAATCCAATGACACAAACACACCTATTGGATGCAAAAGTTTGGTTTAAAACCCTAATTGGAAAAGAATAAGCCTAGGGACGTCGAAAATAACCTAATTGTTAATCTAATGATACAAACACACATATTGGATTCACAAGAATGGTTAAAAACCCTAATTGGACTAGAATAAGCCTAGGGAGGACGAAGATGACCAATATAAAAATCCAATGACACAAATGAACTTATTGGATGCACAAGATTGGTTAAAAACCCTAATTGGACAAGAATAAGCCTAGGGAGGATGTAAATGACCTAAATGTTAATTAAATGACATAAATGAACTAATTGGATGCACAAAATTGGTTAAAAACCCTAATTGGACTAGAATAAGCCTAGGGAGGACGAAGATGACCTAAATATTAATCTAATGACACTAATGAATTTATTGGATTCACAAGATTGGTTAAAATCCCAAATTGGACTAGAATAAGCCTTGGGAGGATAAAATGTTGGACTTAAGTCCCCTTAATCCTAATTTTGACATAATTAACAAACATACAATGTTCATACATCATGTGATAAATCTAACATTTTAATTGAGTAAGATTTCAGGAACAACAACTCAACCCTACATACTTGAGACAATCGCCTGGAACTCATGGAATCAACCAAAGTTGGAAAATTTACTGAGCAAATCGATTAGGAAATCGATTCTATAAAAGGGTTGTATGAAAATGTGTAGTCTGTGATTAAACAATCGATTAGGCAATCGACTGGCACAATCATTGATAAAAATTGTGCAAGTCAGAGGCAAGCCTTTTAGCAAGCTAATCGATTGGCACATCGATTGTTCAAATCACAAAGACTAAAGCTGATTGGATATATCGATTGACAAATCGATTGTGCAAGTCACAGGGCCAAGCCATTTAATAAGCTAAGCAATTGGCAAATCGATTTCGTAAATAAGATTTCATAAGGAACATGGTATGTGACAAACACAATCGATTGGACAATCCATTGTGAAAAATTCAATTGTAACAAGTTTGGTATCAATCGATTAGGCAATCGATTGAAATGAACCAACTGGTAAAATCACTTTTTTCAGAAACATAACACTTAATCGATTGGCACATTGATTTACTTGAAATAAGCTAAATCCCTGTATTAAACCAAATCGATTGGCAAATCGATTGACACAAAAATTTGAGTTACAGGGAACACTCAGTATATGGCCAAATCGATTATGTGTATTAATGAATCGATT
>NC_021166.2:34332933-34338830 GCF_000331145.2 Cicer arietinum | reverse complement strand
GAGGGTGTATTTTTTTTTCAAAAGAAATTAAAATAAATCAGAGAATTAAATAAGTCAATACCTTTGGATAAATAATTGAGTCATTATAATTTACAAGCAGCGGAAAAGTTTCTCAAAATATGAATCCAAAATATTTACGCATCAAAAGTTGGTACATGTAACCCATCGAAAATAACATGTCAAGCTGACAATATTAGTATAAGTACAGTCTTCCATTTTAAAACAAATACAATTCAAAAGAAAGACATCTGATCCCTCTATGTCAACCTAATCTGATCATTCTCCAAAACAAACTAAACACCCTGAGTGATCTCCACGCGCCCCGTAAGATCCTCCTAACATAGCTCCAGTCAGGCATTCCCCACAACATTCCCATCCACAGGGTACGAACTGGTAAGATTGTCCTGGCTCTCATTTGAGGGCAAAGCCCAGATTTCCACAATAGTTGTAAAGGGTCACCAACCGAAATTAACAGTTAACACATAACATTTAAGTTTTTAAATGCACAAAATAACCTTTCAACTAAGCATGCACCTTAGAAGGAGTTTCCATATGCTAAAAGTTCATATAATGCTTGCCAATTAAAAATAAAATCAAAATAAAGTTCTCAATCCATCAAGTAATACATAACTGACCAAGACATTGATAAATCAATTGAGCAATCTGTTATCTAACTCAAAATTAGAATTTCTACTAAACCAATTGATTTCCAAATCGCTTTCCTGAAGGTTTTTAGTGAAATTTGAACTCTGAGCTTAATTCAATCGATTGGGCAATCGATTGGGCAATCGATTGACAGAATAGCTGAGCCACTGACTTAATGTCAATCGATTTTGTCAGTTTTGCTGAATTCCTGTATGGCCAAATCGATTTCCAAATCTATTTCTTAAATGGTTTCGAACAACATATTATAAAATCGATTTGCAAATCGATTATGTCAAATTAGGGAATTCCCTGTAACTCATCCAATCGATTGGGAAATCGATTTCCCTGCATATTCTCCCAAAAATACATAAACTAACTCAATCACATTCATACACAATTCCACATCGTAACACTTAGCAATTCCCACACGATCACCACGACAAATTGAGTTTCGAAATAGTTTTGCAATCAAACATGCTATCACACAATTCCAAACAAAACATAACACTTAGCACTTATAACACAATCATTACAACATCATGAGCTTCGAAATAGTTTTGCAATTAAACATGCTATCACACAATTCCAAACAAAACATAACACTTAGCACTTACAACACAATCACTACAACATCACGAGCTTCGAAACAGTTTTGCAATCAAACATGCTATCACACAATTCCAAACAAAACCCTCCGCGAGAGGCGTAAATCCTAAACTCGAAATAGTTTTGCAATCAAACATGCTATCACACAATTCCAAACAAAACATAACACTTAGCACTTACAACACAATCACTACAACATCACGAGCTTCGAAACAGTTTTGCAATCAAACATGCTATCACACAATTCCAAACAAAACCCTCCGCGAGAGGCGTAAATCCTAAACGTACAGTTTCTCACGAACGAACACGAGTGCAGTCTCTCATGGACAAACACTATTTACCAGGGAGTAGTCTCTCACGGACAAACACCTGTGCAGTCTCCCACGGACAAACACAATTTACCAGGGTGTAGTCTCTCACGGACAAACACCTGTGCAGTCTCTCACGGACAAACACCTGTGCAGTCTCTCACGGACAAACACCTGTGCAGTCTCTCACGGACAAACACCTGTGCAGTCTCTCACGGACAAACACCTGTGCAGTCTCTCACGGACAAACACCTGTGCAGTCTCTCACGGACAAACACCTGTGCAGTCTCTCACGGACAAACACCTGTGCAGTCTCTCACGGACAAACACCTGTGCAGTCTCTCACGGACAAACACCTGTGCAGTCTCTCACGGACAAACACCTGTGCAGTCTCTCACGGACAAACACCTGTGCAGTCTCTCACGGACAAACACCTGTGCAGTCTCTCACGGACAAACACCTGTGCAGTCTCTCACGGACAAACACAATTTACCAGGGTGTAGTCTCTCACGGACAAACACCTGTGCAGCCTCTCACGGACAAACACAATTTACCAGGGTGTAGTCTCTCACGGACAAACACATGTGGAGTCTCTCACGGTAAAACACAATTTACCAGGGTGTAGTCTCTCACGGACAAACACCTGTGCAGTCTCTCACGGAGAAACAGAATTTAGTAAAGGCAGATATTAAAAGATTCCCCGTTTTTAATACTCATTTAACTTAAACGATTTTTCACGACAAACATTAAGCAAACAGAAATATTAAGAGATTCCCCATTCTTAATACTCTTTTAACTTAAACGATTTTCCAAAACAACATTAAGTAAACAAGACATTAAGAGATTCCCCATTCTTAATACTCGTTTAACTTAAACGATTTTCACGACCACATTAAGTTAACGTAGACATTAAGAGATTCCCCATTCTTAATACTCGTTTAACTTAAACGATTTTCACGACCACATTAAGTTAACGTAGACATTAAGAGATTCCCCATTCTTAATACTCGTTTAACTTAAACGATTTTCACGACCACATTAAGTTAACGTAGACATTAAGAGATTCCCCATTCTTAATACTCGTTTAACTCTAATGGTTTTCAAATTCCACACAAAACAAACTCAAACATATTATCAAATTCAATCCACGATTCACACCAAAACACATCAATTCATTTCTCCACAAAATCCAACCATACACATAACAAATTTCATAAGCATGAATCATAAACACGTTAAACTTCATTTACTCAAATTCATACACCAATGGGTTAAATTCATTTTCCGCGAAACATTCATCAATATCACCAAAACCTAACTCTAAGATTTTACCCATAAAGCCTTAAATTCATTTTCCCCAAATCAACACTTTCAACCCTAACAAATTCCTTTCCACACAACCACAGATAAGTCCCTAAATGCAAACTAGAAGTTTGGAAGGAGCCCTTACCTTCACGTTAGCTTTAACGTGCGATTACGGTACCGCGAGTAAATCCGGTAAAATCTCAGCTCGCAACGTCGCTTCCAAAGTTGGTTCCCTAACACCGTAGCGTGGTAGTGAGCAACTTTGTAACACCCCGATTTTCAAAGCGAGGGTGTATTTTTTTTTCAAAAGAGATTAATATAAAACAGAGAAATAAATAAGGAAATACCTTTGGATAAATAATTGAGTCATTATAATTTACGAGCAGCGGAAAAGTTTCTCAAAATATATGAATCCAAAGTATTTACACAACAACAGATGATACATGGAACCCATTCAACTAAGATGTCATACTGACAATATTAGTAAAGGTACAGTTTTCCAGTTCAAAATAACGTAATCCAAAAAAAACATATTTTCCCTCTATGTCATTCTAATCTGATCATTCTACAAAAAAACTATAGACACCATGAGTGATCTCCACGCGCCCCGTGAGATCCTCCTAACATAGCTCCAGTCAAGCATTCCCATCTACATTCCCATTTGTAGGGTACGAACCGGTAGGATCGTCCTGGCTCTCATCTGAGGACAAAGCCCAAATTTCCACAATAGTTGTAAAGGGTCACCAACCGAAATTAACAATTAACACATAACATTTAAGTTTTTAAATGCACAAAATAACCTTTCAACTAAGCATGCACCTTAAAAGGAGTTTCCATATGCTAAAAGTTCATATAATGCTTGCCAATTAAAAATGAAATCAAAATAAAGTTCTCAATCCATCAAGTAATACATAACTGACCAAGACATTGATAAATCAATTGAGCAATCTGTTATCTAAATCAAAATAAGAATTTCTACTAAGCCTATCGATTTCCAAATCGATTTCCTGAAGGTTTTTAGTGAAATTTGAATTCTGGGCATAATTCAATCGATTTGGCAATCGATTGACAGGATAGCTGAGCCCCTGACTTAATGCCAATCGATTTCCAAATCGATTTTTGTCAGTTTTGTTGAATTCCTGCAGGGCCAAATCGATTGGGAAATCGATTTTATAAATAGTTGAGCCCCTGTAACTTCCTAAATCGATTCGGAAATCGATTTTATAAATAGTTGAGCCCCTGTACCTTCCCAAATCGATTGGGAAATCGATTTCCCTACTTATCCTTCCAAAAATACATAAACTAATTCAATCACATTCATACACAATTGCAATTCTTAGCCCTTAGCAATTCCCACACAATCACCACGACAAATTGGGTTTCGATATAGTTTTACAATCCATCACACTTACAAACGATAATCAATACATAACACATAGCAATTCCAACACAATTACCACGACAACTTGAGTTTCGAAATAGTTTCCAATCAGTCACACTTACACACAAAATCAACATATAACACTCAATCATAACTTGATTCAAACACGACTCGTGTGCCAAGCACCCTAATGCGATGCGTATATGCCAAAATGCATGGACTCGGAATTCCAAACCAAAACCCTCCTCGAAGGGCCGTAAATCATAATTGTACCACCTATCGCAGGCCAAAGTATCAATTGCCGAGGTGCCACATATCACGGGTCTGCACGATTTACTAAAAAGCGTAAACCATAAATGTATTGCCTATCACGAGCCCGTATCGTTTACCGAGGTGCCACCAATCACGGGTCTGCACGGTTTACTAAAAAGAACGTAAATTGTAAATGTACCGCCTACCACAGGCCAAAGTACTATTTACCAAGGTGCCACCTATCACAGGTCTGCACAATTTACAAAAAAGAGAAAACCATAAACATACTGCCTATCACGGGCCCGTACTGTCTATCGAGGTGCCATATCACGGGTCTGCACGGTTTTCAAAAACGTAAATCATAAATGTACTGCCTATCACATGCCAAAGTACTATTTATCAAGGTGCCACCTATCACGGGTCTGCCCAATTTACAAAAAGAATGAAAATGCATGAGCATATACTGACTCCATCCACAACAACCGTTAAGCAAATGCAGATATTAAATGATTCCCCATTTTCAATACTCATTTAACTTAAACGATTTTCACAACAAACATTAAGCAAACAGAAATATTAAGAGATTTCGCATTCTTAATACTCTTTTAACTTAAACGATTTTCCAAAACAAACATTAAGTAAACAAGATATTAAGAGATTCCTCATTCTTAATACTCATTTAATTTAAACGATTTTCCAAAACAACATTAAGTAAACAAGACATTAAGAGATTCCCCATTCTTAATACTCATTTAACTTAAACGATTTTCCAAAACAACATTAAGTAAACAAGACATTAAGAGATTCCCCATTCTTAATACTCATTTAACTTAAACAATTTTCCAAAACAACATTAAGTAAACCGAGATATTAAAAGATTCCCCATTTTTAATACTCGTTTAACTCTAATGGTTTTCACGCCAACATTAAGTAAACGTAGACAATAAGAGATTCCCCATTCTTAATACTCGTTTAACTCTAATGGTTTTCAAATTCCACACAAAACAAACCCAAACCTATTATCAGATCCAAACCACAACTCACACCAAAACACATCAATTCATTTCTCCACAGAATCCAACCATACACACAACAAATTTAACAATATTAATTAAGAACACGTCAAATACGACGAACACAAATCAACACAATCCACCACTCAGACACAACAAGTTTCATTTACTCAAAATCATATATAAATGAGTTTAAATTCATTTTCCCCGAAACATTCATCAATATAACCAAAAACCTAACTCTAAGATTTTACCCATAAAGCCTTAGATTCATTTTCCCCAAAATCAACACTCTAACCCTAACAAAATTCTTTTCCACACAATCACAGATAAGTCCCTAAATGCAAACTAAAATTTTGGAAGGAGCCCTTACCTTCACGTTAGCTT
>NC_021166.2:34329626-34332475 GCF_000331145.2 Cicer arietinum | reverse complement strand
CCAAAATATTAATAACTTTGGCTAAAAAGCCTCCGAGTTCAATACCAAAATACACTAAAATACATAAAGTATACTTTATAATTATGGGTCTTACATTACTACCCCCTCAAAATTAGTTTTGTCCTCGAAACTTAAAGTACGAGTAGCAATCCTCACTAGGTTTGTACTCAAATTCAACACACTAGTCACAACTTGTTTCACCCGGCCTTCTCGAAAAAGTGTTGCCTACCCCTTTTCATAGGGTGTTTAATAACTTAACACCTATCTGATTTTGGTAAGGCTCGTCCGTTCCATTCAACATGATTTTGTCTACTATCAACATGAGATTAAGGATGATCAGTCCCTCAATTTGTCAATAATTAGCCAACAACCATGATAGTGGCTTAGACTATCTTAGCCGAACTGTAATAGCGCTTCTTGCAACTTACAAAAGCAGTCAACAATCTTCTTAAAGTCCATTGAATTTCCCTTATTTTCCTATAACTTTGATCCTGTCGACGAAGTAAAATATCCCATACCTATGTCACGTAGTCTCATTGGCATATACTTGGTATGAAGCATCCATTTGGTACCAAACTAAAACACTTAGAATGACCCCAACACACTGAGCACAAAACAATCACTACATCCGAGAACTCCTAAATTTCTCCCTTGTCCACAAATCCTCGATTTTTCTTAAGTTGTACAACTACGTCAAACTGTAGTGTTCTTATCGGTATGTTATTCCAGTTATAATTTAAATAATTCCATCCCCACATATGCTTGGTGATCAAAACTACCTCAAATATTTTCGAAAACAAACCAAAGACTATACCACTTGGGACACACAAACTTCCTTTGATTGACGAACACAATAACAATCCCCATGACATGCACTCAAGTAATGTCTTTATATCGTTGGCATACCTTTATAATAATAATGTCTGAGTTATAGGTGAGATAATTCCTTTCATCAATCTTTAATTGTCATAAGCTACATCTCTATGTGCTGCTCCACAAATTTCTTGGTACCTTTTCCAATATTTGGTTCACTCGCTGGATTTTTATTCCTTCTCAACCTTCACCGAGATACACACTGAAAGAATCCTAACAATCGAACGTCCTAAAGAATTATTTCTCAAACGTTCCTCATAAGCATTTCCTAAGAAATAATTATCTATAACTTCATCCTCATAAATTTTGCAGTAAAATATCTCAAAGACTCACATACCTTTCATACACTCTCAAAACCTTATTTACCACAATCTCGATGTATTCTCGTACTCGATACTTCAAATTCCACTTAATGGTAACATAGAGTTCAATACATCAAGGCTTAACTCATTATGTTTTTCCGAACACCGCTCAAATTCATATTTACGTGTCTATAGTTTCATCCAATATCACTATCCATACTTACTATCTCCTAAACCACCAGGAGATTTGTCACTTATCAACTAAATACATGGTCTCACTCCTACACTCGTTATGAGATTCATACTTAATAATCCAAGTTGCGAATCTAGTCTAACTCGAATGCTCGACTTTTCCCCTCAAGATATCGACAATTCCTCAAAGCGTATTTAATCTACTCAAAGGAGTGTTCACTCCTAATGTGCAACGCTCCTTTAACTTTAATACCAGTCTCTTTCATTGACACCTAAGCACCAAATGTTATCCCAAATGGAAGCCTCATCTTCTCAATAATTCCATGATGTTCACATCTCTTTGACAATTGTCAAACTTCATCCAGTTTCATCCTGAAATCTACCAGGAAAACATCTAATACTTCTCTTAACAAAAGTCCTCAACTTAGATCTTTACTTGAAATCCCTTATTAGTCTAACGTTAATCCATCCATACTCATCATCTTCGAGTTTACACCAACACATAGCTTTTGTGTCCTTGGAACCATTTTATAAATTCCATGCCGTCATGATTGGCTTCAACTCTGCCTGACAATCCGTCATCTCGAAGATCTTTTCCACTTCTTGAACCCACTAGTCAACTCTTTTCCTGTGTCCTCATCACCCTTGAACTTTGGAGGATGGTAACGACGAAAATATTATAACCCTCTTAATCTTAAGAGCACAGATCTCTCTTTTCCTCTTCTCCAGATCCCGTAGAGTCTTTGCAGCAGTTCATGCAACAACAAAACCTCCATGTTATTTGTAGCTCCAACCATTTGATCATCCCTACTGACGTTCATCCTTGCAACGTCGTTCTCTCTTGGAGGTAGTGTTTCCGAAAAAAAAACATCAAGAAGAAGTGTTAACACCACTTCGAATAATTCCTAAACTAAGTTTCGAATATATCAACACATAATAACTATTTTGGACTTGACAACCCAAACCACCTAAACCGACGCATGATCAGATAAAAACTCCCAACCTACAGGTTGACCTACAATCTGTAACCAAAGGTTCCACAACCCCCAAAGAAAACCAAACCAAAGCTCTGATACCACAATGTAACACCCCGAATTTTCAAAGCGATGGTGTATTTTTTTTTCAAAAGAAATTAAAATAAATCAGAGAATTAAATAAGGTAATACCTTTGGATAAATAATTGAGTCATTATAATTTACAAGCAGCGGAAAAGTTTCTCAAAATATGAATCCAAAATATTTACGCATCAAAAGTTGGTATATGTAACCCATCGAAAATAACATGTCAAGCTGACAATATTAGTATAAGTACAGTCTTCCATTTTAAAACAAATACAATTCAAAAGAAAGACATCTGATCCCTCTATGTCAACCTAATCTGATCATTCTCCAAAACAAACTAAACACCCTGAGTGATCTCCACGCGCCCCGTAAGATCCTCCTAACATAGCTCCAGTCAGGCATTCCCCACAACATTCCCATC
>NC_021166.2:34329301-34329595 GCF_000331145.2 Cicer arietinum | reverse complement strand
GTCCTGGCTCTCATCTGAGGGCAAAGCCCAGATTTCCACAATAGTTGTAAAGGGTCACCAACCGAAATTAACAGTTAACACATAACATTTAAGTTTTTAAATGCACAAAATAACCTTTCAACTACGCATGCACCTTAAAAGGAGTTTCCATATGCTAAAAGTTCATATAATGCTTGCCAATTAAAAATGAAATCAAAATAAAGTTCTCAATCCATCAAGTAACACATAACTGACCAAGACATTGATAAATCAATTGAGCAATCTGTTATCTAACTCAAAATAAGAATTTCAACT
>NC_021166.2:34313046-34328496 GCF_000331145.2 Cicer arietinum | reverse complement strand
TATATATATATATATATATTACTTACAATATATACATATATATTTATATATTAATATATTATATATTAATATATTATATATTAATATATTATAATTGAAACAAAACCAACAATTATCTAACAACTCTTACCCCCATCATTTCATTCCTCTTAGTCTAATTTAATAAAAATATCTACTCTCGTCACAACTCAATTGTCCGGTACAGTTTTCAGCAACCCGAGATATTTTTATCAAAATTGCCCGGTATTAAATCCTTCGTAACGGAAGTAAATTATTTTCCGAAAAATAATTTTAATCCAAATTCCAAAAATATATTTTTGGCATTTAACTCACTCAATACCAAAAACTGGGCTAACAGCCTAAGAAATTCCACACAAAATACCCTAAAATTGCATAATTTAGGATTTAAAAACTATGGGTCTTACAAATACATTGCAGTTGGAAGCTGCTATGCATAGATCCTTTGGATGAAACAACACCTATCTGATTTTGGTGTTGATTTAGGGACTGTACCTATCTTGTGTGATAACACAAGTGCAATAAGCATTACTAAGAATCCAGTGATGCATTCTAGGACCAAGCACATAGAGATAAGGCATCACTTTATAAGGGACCAATTTCAAAATGGGATCATTAAGCCTGAATATGTAAATACAGCTGATCAGCTGGCTGACATCTTTACCAAAGCTTTGCCGAGAGAAAGCTTCCTTCATATTAGGATGAAACTAGGGATCATAGATCCTAGTGGGATCTGATCTTTGTACCAAATCGATTGTAACATCGATTATCCTGTGAATAAACTGAAAATTAGTTTTATGAATTCGATTGGACAATCGATTTCATATGCACAGTGCCTATTTTGTCAAAATAGAAAACACGGTAATCGATTGGTTAATCGATTTGTTGATCACATGAAGCTTCTGGTGCTTGAACTCTTCCCATTCCAATCGATTGGGTAATCGATTGCCAGCTTGGTATATAGTTTAAAGAATCGATTGCAAAATCGATTGCGTTGACCCCAGACTTCAAAATTGGGAACGCTTTCCAGACTCTAGCCCGAGCGTCGACTTGGAAATCAACTAGTTCAATATTTCAAATTCTCCACTTTAAAGAAATCGATTTGGACATCGATTAGGACATCGATTTGGGAATCGATTCACGTTATGACTGTTGTGTATTACTTTTACTAGCCGTTAGATGCAATTACTAGTAAATCGATTATGCTTCCCCAACAACGGTAACATAATCGATTTGGACATCAATTGTCGCGTCTGAAGGTTTAAAAGAAACAGTTACCAATCGATTTCTTCTCTTTTTTTGAGTTTCTCTGGTATTTCTCAGTACTCTTGTTTTTCCCAACCATCCTTGATATATCTCTGCATTCAAACCCATAATCTCTACTACAATGGCTCATGTTAAACAAACCTAACCCAGAACTCCATCACCATCTTCATCTTCTAGTGGGCGAACCCCTTCTCCCCCACCAACAATTTCAAAACGGGTTCCAATTCCTACTCACAAAATACTTGCCAAAGACAAAGGCAAAGCTGCTGCTGTTGATCAAGGAAAATCAAAGAAACGAAAGGAGCCCCCTACTGAGAAGCTCATGGCTGATGCTATGAAGGAGGTTACTCAGAAAAAGAAGAAAACGGTTTCTTCTCCTCCTCCAAAGAAAGCTCCTTCGTTCAAAGATAAAGCAGCAGAATCTGTTATCCCACCTGATTTTCTAAAAAGAAAAATCCATGAGGCTAGGACTCTGGATTTCTCCTATTTTGATTCAGATGGATTTACTTTCCAAGACCATTTGAGGTTTCATGGTCTTGAAAACTTTCTATCCTCCTCCCTTGACACTTATCTTAAGTTAATAAGAGCATTCTATTCCACCTTCAAGCTCACTGACAATGGCTTCAAGGCTGAAGTCAAAGGCAAGAGGATCTCCATGTCTTTTGAAGAATTCTCAAATCTGCCAGGACTGCCCTTCCATGGGAAATCAATTGATGGCAGTTCTGAGGTTGAAGCTGTAGATGAAGGTTGGGAAGCTTATTTTGATAGACACACCGTTGTGAAGGACCTGATGGTCGACGGCTTTGTCGAAACTATTTCGCTGCCGATTGGTCAAATGAAGGTCCATCATCGGATGCTCATGTACACATTAACCCGGATGCTGATGCCCCGATCCGGAAACCATGCCGCTGTCCAGAAGCTGGACATACTGCTGTTGTGGGGACTGTCCAAAGAGCTCAAGATGAGCTGGACATGGACAGTGCTGAAGCACATGATGGAAGCATCGCAAAGCAAGCTGGTGCTGCCCTATCCCAATTAATCACCAAGATTCTGAGACATTTCAAAGTGTCATTTGTCGATGAAGAATCTTCAAAAACCACCCTTGTTTTTGGTGAATCAATTGTCAATCAGATGCAATTGAAAAGGGTGAATGGTATCTGGATAAGGCCCCTACCAAATGCTGAACCAGTTCAGCCTAATACACAACAAGTTGCTGAGCCAGTAGCAGCCCCTCCTTAGTCCTTAGCAAAGCTGCTAGAGTTTATGGAAGCTCAGACGACTCACAACACTAAGATGGAAGCGTCAAATGCTCGAATGGAAGTTGCTTTAAAGACACTCCAGGCATCTCTGAACTCAGTTGTTCAGGATGTTGATGCGATACAAGTTCATTTAGGCATTAAGCTATCCTTGAAAGATATTGCGGATATAGGCCGGCAAGCAACAGAGGAACAAAATCCCACTACCCTAGATAGTTATGAACCTCACGTTGAGGAGACACCTGCTGAGGGTAATACATCGGTCTCTACCTCTCCCTTAGCTAATAGTGATGAACAACCTAGTTTAGGTGATTAGGTTTTTAGGTTCTTTGTTGTGATGTAATGTCTTGTTATTGCTCTACTATTTTCTTCAATATATGACAAATGAGCGCGTTTATTCAATTGTTCTCTGATCTATATTGCCATAATCTGTTTAATCTGCATGTGTTTTTGCTCTGATACCCTGATATTTGTATGCTCTGACACCATAATTATCACCAGTGCTTATGTTTACTGACATAGGGGGATAAATTTTTTTTGCTGCTCTCTCCTTTTACTGCTTTTTGCATTAACTGACAAAGGGGGAGAGAAATTATAACTTGTGGTAACTTTTACATGCTACTTGTGTTGCTTCTATACTGAAATTAAATTTTACTACTACTACTGCTGCTGCAAATTGCTGCTCTGATGACTACTTAAATTACTCTGATATTGGTAAATAGTATTGGTACTTATGCTCTGATATTATGCTATGTTACTGGTACCTATATTGCTATGATATTGCTATGAAACTGATAAACAAGTGCAGTTGCCACTGTTTAAATAGTACTACTAATGCATGATAAATTTGATCATGATAACACTGATACGACATGTACTTGTGCTAAATTTTTTTGTTGTTGTTAAGCTCTAACCCTAATAACAAATGGTAAACAACATGCTATGTTAATATAATATGTTGTTGTGTTGCTTAAATGGATCATGACTGCTTAAATTTAGGGGGAGCTTGTTTTTAATGTTATACCTTGAAATGTTAAACTCAAGTTAAAATTGTATGCTTGTCACTTTATGTAAAAAGGGGGAGATTGTTGGACTTAAGTCCCCTTAATCCTAATTTTGACATAATTAACAAACATACAATGTTCATACATCATGTGATAAATCTAACATTTTAATTGAGTAAGATTTCAGGAACAACAACTCAACCCCACATACTTGAGACAATCGCCTGGAACTCATGGAATCAAAAAAAGTTGGAAAATTTACTGAGCAAATCGATTAGGAAATCGATTCTATAAAAGGGTTGTATGAAAATGTGTAGTCTGTGATTAAACAATCGATTAGGCAATCGACTGGCACAATCATTGATAAAAATTGTGCAAGTCAGAGGCAAGCCTTTTAGCAAGCTAATCGATTGGCACATCGATTGTTCAAATCACAAAGACTAAAGCTGATTGGATATATCGATTGACAAATCGATTGTGCAAGTCACAGGGCCAAGCCATTTAATAAGCTAAGCAATTGGCAAATCGATTTCGTAAATAAGATTTCATAAGGAACATGGTATGTGACAAACACAATCGATTGGACAATCCATTGTGAGAAATTCAATTGTAACAAGTTTGGTATCAATCGATTACGCAATCGATTGAAATGAACCAACTGGTAAAATCACTTTTTTCAGAAACATAACACTTAATCGATTGGCACATTGATTTACTTCAAATAAGCTAAATCCCTGTATTAAACCAAATTGATTGGCAAATCGATTGAAACAAAAATTTAAGTTACAGGGAACACTTAGTATATGGCCAAATCGATTATGTGTATTAATGAATCGATTATGTGACTTAATGAATCGACTGAGTAATCGATTGTTTTGATCTCGTTGTTGGAACAAAACACCTGAAATCGATTATGCAATCGATTCAAATATAAACTACACAATATTTTCTGAAAAGTGTATTAAAATAATCGATTAGGTAATCGATTAGTTTATGTAGTTTCAAGATTCAAGAAAAACAAGACTTGCGATAATCGATTGGAATATCGATTGAGCCTGTTTTATTACATTAATGAATCGATTGGGAAATCGATTTATATGTTGTTTTTCAGAAACTATATAAACGGTTTTCAATCACTTTCTCTAAGAACTTTGATAACATTTTGAATAACTTTCATAACATTTTGAATAACCTTTGATATTGCTTTTTCAGACCCAGAACCAACGATTATTCATAATCAATAGAAAGCGTAAAAAGACTTCTTGAGAGAAAAAGAGAAAGATCTCACAAACACTCAAATGGGCAAACAACTTCTTGTGTGAGATTCATTGCTAGTGATTGAGACAAATTCTGTATATCTTTTATATTTTCTGTAACAAAGATTTTGTAAAGAAAGAACTGAGAAAAATCCAGTAGTGAAACTGGTAGTTATCTTCATTGTTGAGAGGGCTCATCAAGAAGAAGCTTTACTGTGATCTTGGAAGAGTTTGTAGAGAAACTCTGGGATACAATGGTTGCAAAATAGAATATAGAGAGAGTTTTAAGATTGATAGGCCGGGAGCGCTGGAACATCTGTAAAACACTCTTGATGATTCTATTGAAAAGGCCGAAATCGTTTAATTTCGGGACTGGACGTAGGCCGTCAGATAGACGACTGAACCAATATAAAATCGCGGTGCACTACTCTCTATCCCTTACTCTTTATTTCCATCTTGCATTGTATCATTGTATGATTGTATGATTAATCTTGATTGCATGCTATAGACGTATTATGTTTTCATTGATATCGCTTGAATGGTTAAATTGGCATGTTTGTATCTTGATTAATTTGTAGAACAATTACTGTATGTGCTGAACTAGTAATTAGTCAATACATGTAAGTGTGAACCTTCGCGTAGAAACAATTCCTTGGGACCGTGATTGATCATTAGTTTAATAAAAGTGTTCTTTTGTTAAATTGATTATCAATCTTGTTGCATTTTTTAAAAACTGTCATATACCTTTTAAGACAATAGAGGTCATTATTTTCAACATAAAATGACCAAAATGTTAATCCAATGACACAAATGAACTTATTGGATGCAAAAGATTGGTTAAAAACCTTAATTGGACTAGAATAAGCCTAAGGTGGACGAAGATGACCTAAATATTAATCCAATGACACAAATGAACTTATTGGATGCACAAGATTGGTTAAAAACCCTAATTGGGCAAAAATAAGCCTAAGGAGGATGTAAATGACCTAAATGTTAATCCAATGACACAAACACACCTATTGGATGCACAAGATTTGTTAAAAACCCTAATTGGAAAAGAATAAGCCTAGGGGGGACGAAATAACCTAAATGTTAATCCAATGACACAAACACACATATTGGATGCAAAAGATTGGTTAAAAACCCTAATTGGATTAGAATATCCCATGGAGGATGAAAATGACCTAAATGTTAATCCAATGACACAAATGAACTTATTGGATGCACAAGATTGGTTAAAAACCCTAATTGGACAAGAATAAGCCAAGAGAGGACGAAAATGACCTAAATGTTCATCCAATGACACAAATGAACTTATTGGATGCACAAGATTGGTTAAAAACCCTAGTTGCACAAGAATAAGCCTAGGGAGGACGAAAATGACCTAAATGTTCATCCAATGACACAAATGAACTTATTGGATGCACAAGATTGGTTAAAAACCCTAATTGGACGAGAATAAGCATAGGGAGCACGTAGATGACCTAAATATTAATCCAATGACACAAATTAACTTATTGGATGCACAAGATTGGTTAAAACCCTTAATTGGACAAGAATAAGTGTATGGAGGATGAAAATGACCTCAATGTTAATGCAATGACACAAACACACCTATTGGATGCAAATGATTGGTTAAAAACCCTAATTGGATTAGAATATTCCCAAGGGGGGACGAAAATGACCTAAATGTTAATTCAATGACACAAACACACCAATTGGATGCACAAGATTTATTATACACCCTAATTGAACTAGAATAAGTCTAAGGAGGACGAAGCAGACCAAAATAATAATCCAATGACACAAATGAACTTGTTGGATGCACAGAATTGGTTAAAAACCCTAATTCGATAAGAACATGCCTAGGGAGGATGAAAATGACCTAAATATTAATCCAATAACTCAAATGAACGTATTGGATGCAAAAGATTGGTTAAAAACCTTAATTGGAATAGAATAAGCCTAGGGAGGACGAGGATGGCCTAAATATTAATCCAATGACACAAATTAACGTATTGGATGCACAAGATTGATTAAAAACCTTAATTGGACAATAATAAGCCTATGAAGGATGAGAATGACCTAAATCTTAATCCAATGACACAAACACACCTATTGGATGCAAAAGATTGGTTAAAAACCCTAATTGGAAAAGAATAAGCCTAGGGACGTCAAAAATAACCTAAATGTTAATCCAATGACACAAACTCACATATTGGATTCATAAGATTGGTTAAAAACCCTAATTGGACTAGAATAAGACTAAGGAGGACGAAGATGTCCAAAATATTAATCCAATGACACAACTGAACTTATTGGATGCACAAGATTGGTTAAAAACCCTAATTGGAAAAGAATAAGCCTAGGGACGTCAAAAATGACCTAAATGTTAATCCAATGACACAAATGAACTTATTGGATGCACAAGATTGGTTAAAAACCCTAATTGGAAAAGAATAAGCCTAAGGAGAACGATGACGACCTAAATATTTATCCAATGACACTAATGACCTTATTGGATGCACAAGATTGGTTAAAAACCCTAATTGGACAAGAATAAGACTAGGGAGGATGTAAATGACCTAAATGTTAATGCAATGACACAAACGAACTTATTGGATGCACAAAATTGGTTAAAAACCCTAATTGGACTAGAATAAGCCGAGGGAGGACGAAGATGACCTAAATAATAATCCAAAGATACAAATGAACTTATTGGATGAACAAGATTGGATAAAAACCCTAATTGGACTAAATAAGCCTAGGGAGGTTGAAAATGACCTAAATGTTAATCCAATGACACAAATGAACATATTGGATGCAAAAGATTGGTTTAAAACCCAAATTGGACTAGAATAAACCTAAGGAGGACGAAGATGACCTAAATATTAATCTAATGACACAAATTATTTTATTGGATGCACATTATTGGTTAATAACCTTAACTAGACAAGATTAAGCCCATGGAGGGTAAAAATGAACTAAATGATAATCCAATGACACAAACACACTTATTGGATGCAAAAGATTTTTTAAAAACCCTAATTCGAAAAAAATAAGCCTACGGAGGACGTAAATAACCAAAATGTTAATCCAATGACACAAACACACCTATTGGATGCAAAAGATTGCGTAAAACCCAAATTTTATTAGAATAAGCCTAGGGAGGACGAAAATGACCTAAATGTTAATGCAATGACACAAACGAACTTATTGGATGCACAAAATTGGTTTAATATCCTAATTGGACTAGAATAAGCCTAGGGAGGACAAAGATGACCTAAATATTAATCCAATGACAATAATGAACTTATTGGATGCACAAGATTGGTTAAAATCCCTAATTGGACTAGAATAAGCCTTGGGAGGATGAAAATGACCTAAATGTTAATCCAATGACACAAATGAACTTATTGAATGCACAAGATTGATTAAAAACCCTAATTGGACTAGAATAAGCCTAAGGAGGACGAAGATGACCTAAATATAAATCCAATGACACAAATGAACTTATTGGATGCACAAGATTGGTTAAAACCCTTAATTGGGAACGAATAAGCCTAGGGAGGATGTAAATGACCTAAATGCTAATCCAATTACACAAACACACCTATTGGATGCACAAGATTTGTTAAAAACCCTAATTGGAAAAGAATAAGCCTAGGGAGGACGAAAGTGACCTAAATGTTAATTCAATGACACAAACACACCTATTGGATGTACAAGATTGGTTAAACACCCTAATAGGACTAGAATAAGCAAACAGAGCACGAAGATGACCAAAATGTTAATCCAAAGACACAAACGAACTTATTGGATGCACAAGATGGGTTAAAAACCCTAATTGGACAAGAATAAACCTAGGGAGGATGTAAATGACCTAAATGTTAATGCAATGACACAAATGAACTTATTGGATGCACAAAATTGGTTGAAACCCTAATTGGTGTAGGATAAGCGTAGGGAGGACGAAGATGACCTAAATATTAATCCAATGACAGAAATGAACTTATTGGATTCAGAAGACTGGTTAAAACCCCTAATTGGACAAGAATAAGCATATGGAGGATGAAAATGACCTAAATGTTAATCAAATGACACAAATACACCTATTGGAATCACAAGAATGGTTAAAAACCCTAATTCGGCAAAAATAAGCCTAGGGAGGAGGAAAATAACCTAAATGTTAATCCAATGACACAAACACACCTATTGGATGCAAAAGATTGGTTAAAAACCCTAATTTGATTAGAATAAGCCACGGGAGGACAAAAATGACCTAAATGTTAGTCCAATGACACAAACACACCTATTCGATGCACAAGATTGGTTAAAAACCCTAATTGGACAAGAATAAGTGTAGGGAGGACGAAAATGACCTAAATGTTATTGGACAAGAATAAGTGTAGGGAGGACGAAAATGACCTAAATGTTCATCCAATGACACAAATGAACTTATTGGATGAACAAGATAGGTAAAAAACTCTAATTGGACTAGAACAAGCCTAGGGAGGATGAAAATGATCTAAATGTTAATCCAATGACTCAAATGAACTTATTAGATGCACAAGGACCTAAATGTTAATCGAATGACACAAACACACCTATTCGATGCACAAGATTGGTTAAAAACCCTAATTGAACTAGAATAAGCAAACAGAGCACGAAGATGACCTAAATGTTAATCTAATGACACAAATGAACTTATTGGATGAACAAGATAGGTTAAAAACTCTAATTGGACTAGAACAAGCCTAGGGAGGATGAAAATGATCTAAATGTTAATCCAATGACACAAATGAACATATTGGATGCACAAGATTTGTTAAAAACCCTAATTGCAATAGAATAAGCCTATGGAGGACGAAGATGACCTAAATGTTAATCCAATGACACAAATGAACATATTGGATGCACAAGATTGGTTAAAAACCCTAATTGGACTTGAATAAGCCAAAGGATGACGAAGATGACCAAAATATTAATCCAATGATACAAATCAACTTATTGGATGCACAAGATTTGTTAAAAACCCTAATTGGAATAGAATAAGCCTATGGAGGACGAAGATGACCTAAATGTTAATCCAATGACTCAAATGAACTTATTAGATGCACAAGATTGGTTAAAAACCCTAATTGGACTAAAATAAGACTAGAGAGAACGAAGATGATCTAAATATTAATCCAATGACACAAATTAACTTATTGGATGCACAAGACTGGATAAAAACCTTAATTGTACAAGAATAAGCCTATGGATTATGAAAATAACCTAAATGTTAATCCAATGACATAAACACACCTATTGGATGCAAAAGATTGGTTAAAAACCCTAATTGGAAAAGAATATGCCTAGGGAGGACGAAAATAACCAAAATGTTAATCCAATGACACAAACACACATATTGGATTCACAAGATTGGGTAAAAACCCTTATTGGACTAAAATAAGCCTAGGGATGACGAAGATGACCAAAATATTAATCCAATGAAACAAATGAACTTATTGGATGCACAAGAATAAGCCTAGGGAGGACGAAAATAACCCAAATGTTAATCCAATGACACAAACACACCTATTGGATGCAAAAGATTGGTTAAAACCTCTTATTTGATTTGAATAAGCCCAAGGAGGACGAAAATGACTTAAATGTTAATCCAATGACACAAACACACTTATTGGAAGCACAAGATAGGTTAAAAACCCTAATTGGACTAGAATAAGCATACAGAGCACAAATATGACCTAAATGTTAATCCAAAGACACAACTGAACTTATTGGATGCACAAGATTGGTTAAAAACCCTAATTGGACAAGAATAAGACTACAGAGAATGAAAATGAACTACCTGTTAATCTAAGACACAAACACACCTATTGGATGCACAAGATTTGTTAAAAACCCTAATTGGAAAAGAATAAGCCTAGGGTGGACGAAAATGATCTAAATGTTAATCTAAGACACAAACACACCTATTGGATGCAAAAGATTGGTTAAAAACCCTAATTGGATAAGAATAATTCCAAGGAGGACGAAGATGACCTAAATGTTAATTCAATGACACAAATGCACCTATTGGAAGCACAAGATTGTTTAAAAACCCTTATTGGGCTAGAATAAGCCTAGGGCGGACGAAGATGACCAAAATATTAAACCAATGACACAAATGAATTTATTGGATGCACAAGATTGGTTTAAAACCCTAATTGGACAAGAATAAGCCTAAGGAGGATGCAAATTATCTAAATGTTAATCCAATGACTCAAATGAACTTATTGGGTACACAAGATTGATTGAAAACCCTAATTGGACTAGAATAAACCTAGGGAGGACGAAGATAACCAAAATATTAATCAAATGACATAAATGAACTTATTGGATGCACAAGATTTGTTAAAAACCTTAACAGGACAAGAATAAGCCAAGGGAGGACGAAAATGACCTTAATGTTAATCCAATGACACAAATAAACTTATTGGATGCACAAGATTGGTTAAAAATCCTAACTGGACAAGAATAACCCTAGGGAGGATGAAGGTGACCTAAATGTTAAACCAATGACTCAAACGAACTTATTGGATGCACAAGATTGGTTAAAAGCCCTAATTGGACTAGAATAAGCCTAAGGATGACGAAGATGACGTAAATATTAAACCAATGACACAAACGAACTTATTGGATGCACAAGATTGGTTAAAAACCCTAATTGGACAAGAGAAAACCTAGGGAGGATGAAAATGACCTAAATGTTAATCGAATGACACAAACACACCTATTGGATGCACAAGATTTGTTAAAAACCCTAATTGGAAAAGAATAAGCCTAAGGAGGACGAAAATAACCTAAATGTTAATCCAATGAAGCAAACACACCTATTGGATGCACTAGAATGGTTAAAAACCGTAATTGGATTAGAATAAGCCCAAGGAGGACGAAAATGACCTAAATGTTAATTCAATGACACAAACACACCTATTAGATGCACAAGATTGTTAAAAAACCGTAATTGGACTAGAATAAGCCTAGGGAGCACGAAGATGACCTAAATATTAAATCAACGACACAAATGAACTTATTGGATGCACAAGTTTGGTTAAAAACCCTAGTTGGACAAGAATAAGCCTTGGGAGGATGAAAATGACCTAAATGTTAATCCAATGACACAAAGACACCTATTAGATGCACAAGATTTCTTAAAACCCTAATTGGAAAAGAATAAGCCTAAGGAGGACGGAAATGACCTAACTGTTAATCCAATGACTCAAGCACAACCATTGGATGCACAAGATTTGTTAAAACCCTAATTCGACTAGAATAAGCCTAGGGAGGAAGAAAGTGACCTAAACGTTAATCAAATGACACAAATGAACTTATTGGATGCACAAGATTGGTTAAAAACTCAAATTGGATTCGAATAAGCCTAAAGAGGACGAAAATGACCTAAATGTTAATCCAATGACACAAATGAACTGATTGGATGCACAAGATTGTTAAAAACCCTAAGTGTACTAGAATAAGCCTAGGGAGGACGAAGATGACCTAAATGTTAATCCAATGACACAAATGAACTTATTGGATGCACAAGATTGGTTAAAAACCCTAATTGGACTAGAATAAGCCTATGGAGGACGAAGATGACCTAAATATTAATCCAATGACACAAATGAACTTATTGGATGCACAAGATTGGTTAAAAATTCTAATTGGACAAGAATAAGCCTACAGAGGATGAAAATGACATAAATGTTAATCCAATTACACAAACACAACTATTGGATGCACAAGTTTTGTTAAAAGTCGTTATTGGAAAAGAATAATACTAGGGAGGACGAAATTGACCTATATGTTAATCCAATGACACAAACACACCTATTGGATGCACAAGATTGATTAAAAAAACCCTAATTGGACTAGAATAAGCATAGGGAGGACGAAGATGACCAAAATGTTAATCCAATGACACAAATGAACTTATTAGATGTACAAGATTGGTTAAAAACCCTAACTGGACAAGAATAAGCCTATGGAGGATGAAAATGACCTAAATGTTAATCCAATGACTCAAACAAACTTATTTGATGCACATGTTTGGTTAAAAACCCTAATTGGACTAGGATAAGCCAGAGGAGGACGAAGATGACGTAAATATTAATCCAATGACACAAATGAACTCATTAGATGCACAAGATTGGTTACAAACCCTACTTGGACAACAATACGCCTACATAGGATGAAAATGACCTAAATGTTAATTCAATGACACAAACACACCTATTGGATGCACAAGACTGATTAAAAACCCTAGTTGGAAAAGAATAAGTCTAGGGAGGACGAAAATGACCTAAAAGTTAATGCAATGACACAAACACACTTATTAGATGCACAAGATTTATTAAAAAAAAAAAACCCTAATTGGACTAGAATAAGTCTAGGGAGGACGACGAGGACCAAAATATTAATCCAATGAGACAAATGAACTTATTGGATGGACAAGATTGGTTACAAACCCTAACTGGACAAGAATAAGCCTAGGGAGGATGAAAATGACCTAAATGTTAATCCAATGATACAAACACACCTATTGGATGCACAAGATTGGTTAAAAACCCTAATTGGACTAGAATAAGCCTAAGGAGGACAAAGATGACGTAAATATTAATCCAATGACACAAATGAACTTATTGGATGCACAAGATTTGTTAAAAACCTTAATTGGATAAGAATAAGCCTTGGGAGGATGAAAATGACCTAAATGTTAATCCAATGATACAAACACACCTATTGGATGCACAAGATTGATTAAAAAAAAACCCTAATTGGATTAGGATAAGCCTAGAGAGGACGAAAATGACCAAAATATTAATCCAATGACACAAATGAACTTATTGGATGCACAAGATTGGTTAAAAACCGCAATTTGACTATAATAAGCCTATGGAGGACAAAGATGACCTAAATATTAATCCAATGACACAAACGAACTTATTGGATGCAAAAGATTTGTTAAAAACCCTAATTGGACAAGAATAAGCCTATAGAGGATGAAAACGACCTAAATGTTAATCCAATGACACAAACACAACTATTGGATGCACAAGATATGTTAAAAACCCTAATTGGATGCACAAGATTTGTTAAAAACCCTTATTGGAAAAGAATAAGCCTAGGGAGGACGAAAATAACCTAAATGTTAATCCAATGCCACAAACACACCAGTTGGATGCACAAGATTGATTAAAAATAACCCTAATTGGATTAGAATAAGCCTAGGGAGGACGAAAATAACCTAAATGTTAATCCAATGACACAAACACACCAATTGGATGCACAAGATTGGTTAAAAACCCAAATAGGATAAGAATAAGCCTAGGGAGGATGAAAATGACCTAAATCTTAATCCAATGATACAAACACACTTATTGGATGCATAAGATTTGTTAAAAACCCTAATTTGAAAAGAATAAGCCTATGGAGGACAAAAATGACCTAAATGTTAACCCAATGACACTAACACACCTATTGGATGCACAAGATTGGTAAAAACCCTAATGGGACTGGAATAAGCCTAAGGAGGAAGAAAATGACCTAAATGTTAATCCAATGACACAAATGAACTTGTTGGATGCACAAGATTGGTTAAAAACCGTAATTTGACTAGAATAACCCTATGGAGGACGAAGATGACCTAAATATTAATCCAATGACACAAACGAACTTATTGGATGCAAAATATTGGTTAAAAACCCTAATTGGACAAGAATAAGCCTATAGAGGATGAAAACGACCTAAATATTAATCCAATGACACAAACACACCTATTGGATGCACAAGATTTGTTAAAAACCTTAATTGGAAAAGAATAAGCCTAGGGTGGACGAAAATAACCTAAATGTTAATCCAATGACACAAACACACCTATTGGATGCACAAGATTTGTTAAAAACCTTAATTGGAAAAGAATAAGCCTAGGGTGGACGAAAATAACCTAAATGTTAATCCAATGACACAAACACACCTATTGGATGCACAAGATTTGTTAAAAACCTTAATTGGAAAAGAATAAGCCTAGGGTGGACGAAAATAACCTAAATGTTAATCCAATGACACAAACACACCTATTGGATGCACAAAATTGATTAAAAAAAACCCTAATTGGATTAGAATAAGCCTAGAGAGGACGAAAATGACCAAAATATTAATCCAATGACACAAACACACCTATTGGATGCACAAGATTGGTTAAAAACCTTAATTGGAAAAGAATAAGCCTAAGGAGGACGAAAATGACCTAAATGTTAATCCAATGACTCAAACACACCTATTGGATGCACAAGATTGGTTAAAAACCTTAATTGGAAAAGAATAAGCCTAAGGAGGACGAAAATGACCTAAATGTTAATCCAATGACACAAATGAACTTATTGGATGCACAAGATTGGTTAAAAACCCTAGTTGGACAAGAATAAGCCTTGGGAGGATAAAAATGACCTAAATGTTAATTCAATGCCACAAACACACCTTTTGGAGGCACAAGATTTGTTAAAAACCCTAATTGGAAAAGAATAAGCCTAAGGAGGACGAAAATGACCTAAATGTTAATCCAATGACTCAAGCACAACTATTGGATGCACAAGATTGGTTACA
>NC_021166.2:34308115-34312935 GCF_000331145.2 Cicer arietinum | reverse complement strand
AATAAGCCTTGGGAGCACGAAGATGACCAAAATATTAATCCAACGACACAAATGAACTTATTGGATGCACAAGATTTGTTAAAAACCCTAATTGGAAAAGAATAAGCCTAAGGAGGACGAAAATGACCTAAATGTTAATCCAATGACTCAAGCACAACTATTGGATGCACAAGATTGGTAAAAACCCTAATGGGACTCGAATAAGCCTAGGTAGGACAAAAATGGTCTAAATGTTAATCAAAGGACACAAATGTACTTATTGGATGCACAAGATTGGTTAAAAACCCTAATTAGACTAGAATAAGCCTATGGAGGACGGAGATGACCTAAATACTAATCCAATGACACAAATGAACTTATTGGTTGCACAAGATTGGTTAAAAACCCTAATTAGACAAGAATAAGCCTACGAAGGATGAAAATGACCTAAATGCTAATGCAATGACACAAACACACCTATTCAATGCACAAGATATATTAAAAACCCTAATTGGAAAGGAATAAGCCTATGGAGGACAAAAATGACCTAAATGTTAATCCAATGACTCAAACACACCTATTGGATGCACAAGATTGGTTAAAAACCCTAATTGGACAAGAATAAGCATAGGGAGGACGAAAATGACCTAAATGTTAATCCAATGACTCAAACACACCTATTGGATGCACAAGATTGGTAAAAACCCTAATGGGACTAGAATAAGCCTAGGAGGACGAAAATGACCTAAATGTTAATCCAATGACTCAAACACACCTATTGGATGCACAAAATTGGTAAAAACCCTAATGGGACTAGAATAAGCCTATGGCAGACGAAGAAGACCTTAATATTAATCCAATGACACAAACGAACTTATTGGATGCAAAAGATTGGTCAAAAACTCTAATTGGACAAGAATAAGCCTATAGAGGATGAAAACGACCTAAATGTTAATCCAATGACACAAACACACCTATTGGATGCACAAGATTTGTTAAAAACCCTAATTGGAAAAGATTAAGCCTAGGGAGGACGAAAATAACCTAAATGTTAATCCAATGACACAAACACACCATTTGGATGCACAAGATTTATTAAAAAAAAACCTAATTGGATTAGAATAAGCATAGGTAGGACGAAAATTACCAAAATATTAAACCAATGACACAAATGAACTTATTCGATGCATAGGATTGGTTAAAAACCCTAACTGGAAGGGAATAAGACTAGGGAGGATGAAAATGACCTAAATGTTAATCCAATGACTCCAATGAACTTATTGGATGCACAAGATTGATTAAAAAAACCTAATTGGACTAGAATAAGCCTATCGAGGACGAAGATGACGTAAATACTAATCCAATGACACAAATGAACTTATTGGATGCACAAGATTGGTTAAAAATCCTAATTGGACAAGAATAAGCCTACAAAGGATGAAAATGACCTAAATGTTAATCCAATGACACAAACTCACCTATTGGATGCACAAGATATATTAAAAACCCTAATTGGAAAAGAATCAGCCTATGGAGGACAAAAATCACCTAAATGTTAATCCAATGTCTCAAACACACCTATTGGATGCACAAGATTGGTAAAAACCCTAATGGGACTATAATAAGCCTAGGGAGGACGAAAATGACCTAAATGTTAATCCAATGACACAAATGAACTTATTGGATGCACAAGATTGGTTAAAAACCCTAATTGGACTAGATTAAGCCTTTGGAGGACGAAGCTGGCCTAAATATTAATCCAATGACACAAACGAACTTATTGAACACAAAAGATTGGTTAAAAACCCTAATTGGCCAAGAATAAGCCTACATAGGATGAAAATGACCTAAATGTTAATCCAATGACACAAACACACCTCTTGGATGCAAAAGATTTGTTAAAAACCGTAATTGGAAAAAAATAAGCCTAGGGAGAACGAAAATAACCTAAATGTTAATCCAATGACACAAACACATCGTTTGGATGCACAAGATTGATTAAAAAAACCCTAATTGGATTAGAAAAAGCCTAGGGAGGACGAAGATGACCTAAATATTAATTCAATGACACAACTGAACTTATTGGATGCACAAGATTGGTTAAAAACCTTAGTTAGACAGGAATAAGCCTAGGGAAGATGAAAATGACATAAATGTTAATCGAATGACCCAAACATACCTATTGGAGGCACAAGATTTGTTAAAAACCCTAATTGGAAAAGAATAAGCCTAGGGAGGACGAAAAGAACCTAAATGTTAATCCAATGACACAAATACACCTATTGGATGCACAAGATTGGTTAAAAACCCTAATTGGACTAGAATAAGACTAGGGAGCACGAAGATGACCTAAATATTAATCCAACGACATAAATGAACTTATTGGATGCACAAGATTGGTTTAAAAACCTAGTTGGACAAGAATAAGCCTTGGGAGGTTGAAAATGACCTAAATGCTAATCCAATGACACAAACACACCTATTGGATGCACAAGATTTCTTAAAAACCCTAATTGGAAAAGAATAAGCCTAAGGAGGACGAAAATGACCTAAATGTTAATCCAATGACTCAAGCACAACTATTGGATGCACAAGATTTGTTAAAATGCTAATTGGACTAGAATAAGCCTAGGGAGGACGAAAATGACCTAAACGTTAATCCAGGGTCACAAATGAACTTATTGGATGCACAAGATTGGTTAAAAACAATAATTGGATTCGAATAAGCCTAAAGAGGATTAAAATTACCTAAATATTAATCCATTGACACAAATAAACTTATTGGATGCACAAGATTGTTAGAAACCCTAAGTGTACTAGAATAAGCCTAGGGAGGACGAAGATGACCTAAATGTTAATACAATGACACAAATGAACTTATTGGATGCAAAAGATTGTTTAAAAACCCTAATTGGACTAGAATAAGCCTAGGGAGGATGGAAATGACCTAAATGTTAATTCAATGATACAAACACACCTATTGGATCCATAAGATTTGATAAAAACACTAATTGGAAAAGAATAAGCCTATGGAGGACACAAATGACCTAAATGTTAATCCAATGACACAAACACACCTATTGGATGCACAAGATTGGTTAAAAACCCTAATTGGACAAGAATAAGCCTAAGGAGGACGAAAATGACCTAAATGTTAATCCAATGACACAAGCACACCTATTGGATGCACAAGATTGGTTAAAAACCCTAATTAGACTAGAATAAGCCTATGGAGGACGAAGCTGACCTAAATATTAATCCAATGACACAAATGACCTTATTGGAAGCACAAGATTGGTTAAAAACCCTAATTGGACAAGAATAAGCCTACATAAGATGAAAATGACCTAAATGTTAATCCAATGACACAAACAAACCTATTGGATGTACAAGATTGTTTAAAAACCCTAACTGGACAAGAATAAGCCTAGGTAGGACGAAAATGACCTAAATGTTAATCCAATGACACAAACACACGTATTAGATGCACAAGATTTATTAAAAAAAACCCTAATTAGACTAGAATAAGCCTAGGGAGGACGACGATGACCAAAATATTAATCCAATGACACAAGTGAACTTATTGGATGTACAAGATTGGTTAAAAACCCTAACTGGACAAGAATAAGCCTCGGGAGGACGAAACAGACCAAAATGTTAATCCAATGACCCAAACACACGTATTAGATGCACAAGATTTATTAAAAAAAAACCCTAATTAGACTAGAATAAGCCTAGGGAGGACGAAGATGGCCAAAATATTAATCCAATGAAACAAATGAACTTATTGGACGTACAAGATGGGTTAAAAACCCTAACTGGACAAGAATAAGCCTAGGGAGGATGAAAATCACCTAAATGTTAATCCAACGACACAAATGAACTTATTGGATGCACAACATTGGTTAAAAACCTTAATTGGACAAGAATAAGCCTTGGGAGCACCAAGATGACCTAAATATTAATCCAACAACACAAATGAAGTTAATGGATGCACAAGATTTGTCAGAAACCCTAATTGGAAAAGAATAAGCCTAAGGAGGACGAAAATGACCTAAATGTTAATCCAATGACTCAAGCACAACTATTGGATGCACAAGATTGGTTAAAACCCTAATTGGACTAGAATAAGCCTAGTGAGGACGAAAATGACCGAAACGTTAATCAAATGACACAAATGAACTTATTGGATGCAAAACATTGGTTAAAAACTCTAATTGGACTAGAATAAGCCTATAGAGGACGAAGATGACCTAAATACTAATCCAATGACACAAATTAATTTATTGGATGCAAAAGATTGATTAAAAACCCTAATTGGACAAGAATAAGCCTGTAGAGGATGAAGACGACCTAAATGTTAATCCAACGACACAAACACAACTATTGGATGCACAAGATTTGTTAAAAACCCTAATTGGAAAAGAATAAGCCTAGGGAGGACGAAAATGACCTAAATGTTAATCAAATGACACAAATGAACTTATTGGATGCAAAACATTGGTTAAAAACTCTAATTGGACTAGAATAAGCATGTTAATCCAATGACACAAACACACCTATTGGATGC
Source organism: Cicer arietinum (assembly GCF_000331145.2). NCBI lineage: Eukaryota > Viridiplantae > Streptophyta > Magnoliopsida > Fabales > Fabaceae > Cicer > Cicer arietinum. Next base: position 34,308,386 of record NC_021166.2, on the reverse strand, counting down.
ACAAGATTGGTTAAAAACCCTAATTGGACTAGAATAAGCCTAGGGAGCACGACGATGACCTAAATATAAATCCAACGACACAATTGAACTTATTGGATGCACAATATTGGTTAAAAAACCTAGTTGGACAAGAATAAGCCTTGGGAGGATGAAAATGACCTAAATGTTAATCCAATGACACAAACACACCTTTTGGATGCACAAGATTTCTTAAAAACCCTAATTGGAAAAGAATAAGCCTAAGGAGGACGAAAATGACCTAAATGTTAAT
>NC_021166.2:34296251-34307170 GCF_000331145.2 Cicer arietinum | reverse complement strand
ATGTACAAGATTGGTTAAAAACCCTAACTGGACAAGAATAAGCCTAGGGAGAACGAAAATGACCTAAATGTTAATCCAATGTCACAAACACACGTATTAGATGCACAAGATTTATTAAAAAAAAACCCTAATTGGACTAGAATAAGCCTAGGGAGGACAACGATGACCAAAATATTAATCCAATGACACAAATGAACTTATTGGATGCACAAGATTGGTTAAATAGGGAGGACAACGATGACCAAAATATTAATCCAATGACACAAATGAACTTATTGGATGCACAACATTGGTTAAAAACTCTAATTGGACTAGAATAAGCCAAGGGAGGACGGAGGATGAAAATGATCTAAATGTTAATCCAATGACTCAAATACACTTATTGGATGCACAACATTGGTTAAAAACTCTAATTGGACTAGAATAAGCCAAGGGAGGACGGAGGATGAAAATGATCTAAATGTTAATCCAATGACTCAAATACACTTATTGGATGCACAACATTGGTTAAAAACTCTAATTGGACTAGAATAAGCCAAGGGAGGACGGAGGATGAAAATGATCTAAATGTTAATCCAATGACTCAAATACACTTATTGGATGCACAACATTGGTTAAAAACTCTAATTGGACTAGAATAAGCCAAGGGAGGACGGAGGATGAAAATGATCTAAATGTTAATCCAATGACTCAAATACACTTATTGGATGCACAACATTGGTTAAAAACTCTAATTGGACTAGAATAAGCCAAGGGAGGACGGAGGATGAAAATGATCTAAATGTTAATCCAATGACTCAAATACACTTATTGGATGCACAACATTGGTTAAAAACTCTAATTGGACTAGAATAAGCCAAGGGAGGACGGAGGATGAAAATGATCTAAATGTTAATCCAATGACTCAAATACACTTATTGGATGCACAACATTGGTTAAAAACTCTAATTGGACTAGAATAAGCCAAGGGAGGACGGAGGATGAAAATGATCTAAATGTTAATCCAATGACTCAAATACACTTATTGGATGCACAACATTGGTTAAAAACTCTAATTGGACTAGAATAAGCCAAGGGAGGACGGAGGATGAAAATGATCTAAATGTTAATCCAATGACTCAAATACACTTATTGGATGCACAACATTGGTTAAAAACTCTAATTGGACTAGAATAAGCCTAGGGAGGATGAAAATTACCTAAATGTTGATCCAACGACACAAATGAACTTATTGGATGCAAAAGATTGTTTAAAAACCCTAATTGGACTAGAATAAGCCTAGGGAGGATGAAAATGATCTAAATGTTAATCCAATGATACAAACACACCTATTGGATCCATAAGATTTGATAAAAACACCAATTGGAAAAGAATAAGCCTATGGAGGACAAAAATGACCTAAATGTTAATCCAATGACTCAAACACACCTATTGGATGCACAAGATTGGTTAAAAATCCTAATTGGACAAGAATAAGCCTAGGGAGGACGAAAATGACCTAAATGTTAATCCAATGACACAAATGAACTTATTGGATGCAAAAGATTGTTTAAAATCCCTAATTGGACTAGAATAAGCCTATGGAGGACGAAGCTGACCTAAATATTAATCCAATGACACAAATGACCTTATTGGAAGCAGAAGATTGGTTAAAAACCCTAATTGGACAAGAATAAGCCTACATAGGATGAAAATGACCTAAATGTTAATCCAATGACTCAAACAACCCTATTGGATGTACAAGATTGGTTAAAAACCCTAACTGGACAAGAATAAGCCTAGGGAGGACGAAAATGACCTAAATGTTAATCCAATGACACAAACACACTTATTAGATGGACAAGATTTTTTAAAAAAATCCCTAATTAGACTAGAATAAGCCTAGGGAGGACGAAGATGGCTAAAATATTAATCCAATGACATAAATGAACTTATTGGATGTACAAGATTGGTTAAAAACCCTAACTGGACAAGAATAAGCCTAGGGAGGACGGAAATGACCTAAATGTTAATCCAATGACACAAACACACGTATTAGATGCACAAGATTTATTAAAAAAACCCTAATTGGACTAGAATAAGCCTAGGGAGGACGCCGAGGACCAAAATATTAATCCAATGACACAGATGAACTTATTGGATGCACAAGATTGGTTAAAAACCCTAACTGGACAAGAATAAGCCTAGGGAGGACGCCGAGGACCAAAATATTAATCCAATGACACAGATGAACTTATTGGATGCACAAGATTGGTTAAAAACCCTACCTGGACAAGAATAAGCCTAAGGAGGATGAAAATTACCTAAATGTTAATCCAACGACACAAATGAAGTTGTTGGATGCACAAGATTGGTTAAAAACCCTACCTGGACAAGAATAAGCCTAAGGAGGATGAAAATTACCTAAATGTTAATCCAACGACACAAATGAACTTATTGGATGCACAAGATTTGTTAAAAACCCTAATTGGAAAAGAATAAGCCTAAGGAGGACAAAAATGACCTAAATGTTAATCCAATAACTCAAGCACAACTATTGGATGCACAAGATTGGTTAAAACCCAAATTGGACTAGAATAAGCCAAGTGAGGACGAAAATGATCTAAACGTTAATCAAATGACACAAATGAACTTATTGGATGCAAAACATTGGTTAAAAACTCTAATTGGACTAGAATAAGCCTATAGAGGACGAAGATGACCTAAATACTAATCGAATGACACAAATTAACTTATTGGATGCAAAAGATTGATTAAAAACCCTAATTGGACAAGAATAAGCCTATAAATGATGAAAACGACCTAAACGTTAATCCAGTGACACAAACACACCTATTGGATGCACAAGATTTCTTAAAAACCCTAATTGGAAAAGAATAAGCCTAAGGAGGACGAAAATGACCTAAATGTTAATCCAATGACACAAACACACCTTTTGGATGCACAAGATTTCTTAAAAACCCTAATTGGAAAAGAATAAGCCTAAGGAGGACGAAAATGACCTAAATGTTAATCCAATGACACAAACACACCTTTTGGATGCACAAGATTTCTTAAAAACCCTAATTGGAAAAGAATAAGCCTAAGGAGGACGAAAATGACCTAAATGTTAATCCAATGACACAAACACACCTTTTGGATGCACAAGATTTCTTAAAAACCCTAATTGGAAAAGAATAAGCCTAAGGAGGACGAAAATGACCTAAATGTTAATCCAATGACACAAACACACCTTTTGGATGCACAAGATTTCTTAAAAACCCTAATTGGAAAAGAATAAGCCTAAGGAGGACGAAAATGACCTAAATGTTAATTGTAACACCCCGTTTTTCAAAGCGAGGGTATATTTTTTTTTAAAAGTAATTAAAAACTAACAAAGATTTAAATCAGAAAATGCCTTTGGATAAATAATTGAGTCATTATAATTTACAAACAGCGGAAGAGTTTCTTCAATTATAAATCCAAAACATTTACACAACAACAAATGGTACATGGAACCCATTCAAGTAAAAAGTCAAACTGACAATATTAGTATAAGTACAGTTTTCCAAACTAAAAATACTCCAATCCAAAAAGAAGGACACCTAGTTCCTATACATCATCCTAATCTGATCATCCTACCAAAAAGCTATACACCCTGAGTATCTCCACGCGCCCCGTGAGATCCTCCTAATGTAACTGCAATCACGCGTTCCCATCTCCATTCCCGTCCGTAGGGTACGAACCGGTAGGACCGTCCTGACTCTCATCTGAGGGCAAAGCCCAGATTTCCACAATAATTGTAAAGGGTCACCAACCAAAAAAAATAACAATTACCACATAGCAATTAAGATTTTAAATGCTCAAAATAACCTTTCAACTAAGCATGCACCTTAAAAGGGTTTCCATATGCCAAACATGCATAAACAAGGTTGAGAAATGAAGTTTTTAACAAAACAACATTGTTGTATTCGAATACAGCATCTCTGTATTCGAATACAAGGCTGTTTCAGCATTCAGCAAAAAAAACAGCATGTCTGTATTCGAATACAACAGTCTGTATTCGACTACACAGCAAGTCAGTAGCAAAATGTATTCGAATACAGCAGTCTGTATTCGACTACACAGTAAGTCAGTGGCAAAAACAGCATGTCTGTATTCGAATACAACAGTCTGTATTCGACTACACAGCAAGTCAGTAGCAAAATGTATTCGAATACAGCAGTCTGTATTCGACTACACAGTAAGTCAGTGGCAAAAACAGCATGTCTGTATTCGAATACAACAGTCTGTATTCGACTACACAGCAAGTCAGTAGCAAAATGTATTCGAATACAGCAGTCTGTATTCGACTACACAGTAAGTCAGTGGCAAAAACAGCATGTCTGTATTCGAATACAACAGTCTGTATTCGACTACACAGCAAGTCAGTAGCAAAATGTATTCGAATACAGCAGTCTGTATTCGACTACACAGTAAGTCAGTGGCAAAAACAGCATGTCTGTATTCGAATACAACAGTCTGTATTCGACTACACAGCAAGTCAGTAGCAAAATGTATTCGAATACAGCAGTCTGTATTCGACTACACAGTAAGTCAGTGGCAAAAACAGCATGTCTGTATTCGAATACAACAGTCTGTATTCGACTACACAGCAAGTCAGTAGCAAAATGTATTCGAATACAGCAGTCTGTATTCGACTACACAGTAAGTCAGTGGCAAAAACAGCATGTCTGTATTCGAATACAACAGTCTGTATTCGACTACACAGCAAGTCAGTAGCAAAATGTATTCGAATACAGCAGTCTGTATTCGACTACACAGTAAGTCAGTGGCAAAAACAGCATGTCTGTATTCGAATACAACAGTCTGTATTCGACTACACAGCAAGTCAGTAGCAAAATGTATTCGAATACAGCAGTCTGTATTCGACTACACAGTAAGTCAGTGGCAAAAACAGCATGTCTGTATTCGAATACAACAGTCTGTATTCGACTACACAGCAAGTCAGTAGCAAAATGTATTCGAATACAGCAGTCTGTATTCGACTACACAGTAAGTCAGTGGCAAAAACAGCATGTCTGTATTCGAATACAACAGTCTGTATTCGACTACACAGCAAGTCAGTAGCAAAATGTATTCGAATACAGCAGTCTGTATTCGACTACACAGTAAGTCAGTGGCAAAAACAGCATGTCTGTATTCGAATACAACAGTCTGTATTCGACTACACAGCAAGTCAGTAGCAAAATGTATTCGAATACAGCAGTCTGTATTCGACTACACAGTAAGTCAGTGGCAAAAACAGCATGTCTGTATTCGAATACAACAGTCTGTATTCGACTACACAGCAAGTCAGTAGCAAAATGTATTCGAATACAGCAGTCTGTATTCGACTACACAGTAAGTCAGTGGCAAAAACAGCATGTCTGTATTCGAATACAACAGTCTGTATTCGACTACACAGCAAGTCAGTAGCAAAATGTATTCGAATACAGCAGTCTGTATTCGACTACACAGTAAGTCAGTGGCAAAAACAGCATGTCTGTATTCGAATACAACAGTCTGTATTCGACTACACAGCAAGTCAGTAGCAAAATGTATTCGAATACAGCAGTCTGTATTCGACTACACAGTAAGTCAGTGGCAAAAACAGCATGTCTGTATTCGAATACAACAGTCTGTATTCGACTACACAGCAAGTCAGTAGCAAAATGTATTCGAATACAGCAGTCTGTATTCGACTACACAGTAAGTCAGTGGCAAAAACAGCATGTCTGTATTCGAATACAACAGTCTGTATTCGACTACACAGCAAGTCAGTAGCAAAATGTATTCGAATACAGCAGTCTGTATTCGACTACACAGTAAGTCAGTGGCAAAAACAGCATGTCTGTATTCGAGAAAGCGACGAAAATGAAAATGGGAGAAAGGAGAAAAATGGGTCACGGTTAGAGGAAGAAGATGAAGTTTTGAAATTTTCCTTCCTTTCTTTTTCTTTCCTTTGTTTTTCCTTTCTTCCTTTTTCCTTCCTTCCTTTATATACTATTTTCTTTTCCTTTTCCTTCCTTCTAGTTTTCCTTTCTTTTTCCCTCCAAGCAAACATATATATATAAAATAAATATAACTTAACAAATATCTCAAAATCTAGATATTTATTAAATTACCTTTTCACCCGAAACGCCTTAAATTAACCGTAAAGTATTTTCCGCAGTTAAATTCAATTTATTTATCGACGAGAAATTCTAATTGGCATCGAAATATCTTTTTGATTATAAAACTCCAAAATATTATTAACTTTGGCTTAAAAGCCTCCGAGCCAAAATCCAAAATATACCAAAAATACATAAAAGGTACTTTAAAATTATGGGTCTTACATTACTCCCCCCCTAAAATTAGTTTCGTCCTCGAAACTATGCATCGATAAATAACTCTGGGTGTTGTTCCCTCATCTTGCTTTCCAGTTCCCAAGTCGCATCTCCAGTAATTGGGTTCCAGATCACCTTGACCAACGAAACATCCTTGGTTCTCAACCGCTTAATCTTCCTGTCTTCAATCCTCACGGGTGGTACTTCGAACGACAGGTTATCCTTTAGCTGGATTGTGTCTGGTTCGATCACGTGAGATGGATCTGCGAGATATTTCCTCAACTGCGACACATGAAACACGTCATGGATATTGGACAGTATCGGAGGTAATGCAATCCGATAAGCAACCGGCCCAATTCGTGCAGAAATCTGATATGGTCCAATGAATTTCGGAGTCAACTTCTTCGATTTCAAGGCTCTACCTACTCCAGTAGTAGGTGTGACTCTCAGAAATACATGGTCACCCTGTTCGAATTCCAAAAGTCTGCGACGCTTGTCCGCGTAACTCTTCTGGCGATCTTGTGAAGTCTTCATTTTCTCCTTGATCTTCCTTACTTTAGCTGTGGTCTGTTGCACCATCTCTGGTCCGACAATCATATTCTCACCGTCTTTATACCAACACAAGGGCGTCTGACACTTGCGTCCGTATAAAGCTTCATATGGTGCCATTCCAATACTTGCGTGGAAACTATTGTTGTAAGTGAACTCAATCAACGGAAGTACATCATCCCAACTTCCTCTATCATCTAAAACACATGCTCTCAACAGATCTTCCAAGGACTGATTTGTCCTTTCAGTCTGTCCGTCCGTTTGTGGATGGTAAGCTGAACTCAATCGTAGCTTCGTTCCCAATGCTTCGTGTAATGCTCCCCAAAAATGTGATGTGAACTTCGGATCACGGTCTGATACAATGCTCGATGGTACCCCGTGTAACCTCACAATTTCAGCAATGTAGATCTCCGTTAGCTGATCTACCTTATAGGTGGTCCTTACCGGCAAAAAGTGAGCAGATTTAGTTAGTCGATCCACTATCACCCATATGGAATCATTCTTTCTCCTTGTCTTTGGTAATCCGGTTATAAAATCCATGGAAATGCTGTCCCACTTCCATTCAGGTATATCTAAAGGTTGCAACATTCCAGCGGGTCGCTGATGTTCCACCTTCGCTTTCTGACAAGTTAGACAAGTGGATACATATTCCGCCACATGTTTCTTCATTCCTGGCCACCAATAATTCTGCCTCAAATCCTGATACATCTTTGTTGCTCCAGGATGAATACTCAGCTTACTCTTATGCGCCTCTTCTAAAATCGTTTTCCGCATATCTGTAATTTCTGGTACACAAATCCTACCATTACACCGCAAAACATTATCAGCCCCAATCTTGAACTCAGTCGTCTTCCCTTGTACTATTAGATTCCTCTTCTCTTGAATTAAGACGTCATCCTGAGAATTCGCAATGTCTTCAAGTAATCCACTCGAGATCTTAATCATTCCGAATTTCAAAATTCCCGGTGCAAACTCTACGTTCAAGTGCAAGTCTCTAAAAGCTTCCCACAACTCTTGTTGTCTAGCCATAATTAGTGAAGACACCGATACACTTCTTCTGCTCAACGCATCAGCCACTACATTGGCCTTCCCAGGGTGGTACTGCAGTGTGAAATCAAAATCCTTGAGAGTCTCCATCCATCGTCTCTGGCGCATGTTCAACTCCTTCTGATCAAACAAATATTTCAAGCTTTTATGGTCGCTGAACACGGTGAACGTGCACCCATATAAATAATGCCTCCAGATCTTTAATGCAAAAACAACCGCGGCAAGCTCCAAATCATGAGTAGGATAGTTCCTCTCATGAATCTTCAATTGTCTCGAGGCATAAGCCACAGCTTTCTTGTGTTGCATCAGAACACATCCTAACCCTTGGTGAGATGCATCACAATAAACTTCATAGGGTTCTTCTGATTGCGGTAATACCAATACAGGTGAGGTCGTCAATTTCCTCTTCAGTAACTGGAAGTTTTCTTCACACTTCTCCGTCCATGCGAACGGTTGATCTTTTCTGGTAAGTTGTGTCAGTGGAGCCACAATCTTAGCAAAACCTTCGATAAACCTCCTGTAGTACCCTGCCAGTCCTACAAAACTCCGTATGTCAGTGACAGTCTGAGGCTGTTTCCAAGCAAGAACCGCCTCAATCTTAGCCGGATCTACAGCGATTCCTTCCTTGGTTATCACATGTCCCAAGAAATTCACTTTCTCTAGCCAAAATTCACACTTCGACAGATTGGCATACAATCGCTTCTCGCGTAAAATCTCAAGAACCTGTCGTAAATGTTCTCCATGCTCTTCTTCAGTCCTTGAATAAATCAATATATCATCAATGAATACCACCACGAATTTATCAAGGAACGAATTAAAGATTCTGTTCATGTAGTCCATGAAAATTGCCGGTGCATTGGTAACTCCAAACGGCATAACCAGGTATTCATAATGTCCGTAGCGGGTTCTGAAAGCTGTTTTCTGAATGTCTCCTTCCCTTACTCGGATCTGATGGTAACCCGACTTCAAGTCAATCTTCGAAAATATCGCGGCCCCTCTCAATTGATCCATCAAATCATCGATTCGTGGCAAAGGATAACGATTCTTAATAGTTGCCTTGTTAAGCTGTCTATAATCCACACATAGGCGCGAGCTTCCGTCCTTCTTCTTAACTAGCAAAACTGGAGCTCCCCATGGTGATACACTTGGTCTGATGAATTTCTTCTCCAACAAGTCTTCAATTTGGCCTTTGAGCTCATTTAATTCCAATGGCGACATTCGATAAGGTGCCATTGAAATGGGTCCCGTTCCTGGGTGCAAATCAATGAAGAATTCCACTTCTCTTACCGGTGGCAATCCTGGAATTTCCGTTGGAAATACATCCCGATACTCGTTGACAAGTATCACATCTTCTATATCCACATTTATCTTTGCCTCCACATTTGCCAGAGACAAAAACTCATGAGTCCCTTCGCTTAGCGATACTCGGAGTTTGTTAGCAGCTAAATACTTAACAACTCCTGGTTCGGGGAAAAGAACCAATTTACGAGCACAATCCAATATCACATAATGATAAGACATCCAATCCATACCGAGGATGACCTCGAGTGATTGTAGCGGTAAACAAATTAGATTAACCAAGAAATCCCTATTCTGTATAGTCATTCGACAATGTAAACATGCTGAATTTACGGTTAAGGTCTTAGCAGGTGTGGACACAACCAAATCAAAAGGTAAAGCAGACACAGATAACTTCAAGCGATTCACACAGTCCATAGCAATGAAGGAATGGGTTGCCCCCGAATCAAAGAGTGCAGTTAGAGTGTTACCTGCAATCTCACAGTCACGCTGAATCAGATTACCAGATGGATTCCCCTCTTCAGCATTCACACAATAAATGCGTCCTCTAGCAGTAGGACGGGTAGCCCTAGCTACATTCACAACTGGTTCCACCTTTGGAGCCGTGCAATCCTTCGCCATGTGTCCTGGCTTCTGGCAAGTGTAGCAGGTGAGAGTGTTAGGGGTACAAGCATTAGCATAATGCCCCTCTTCCCCACAACGGAAACATCGGACCACTCGTCCCAGTTGTCTCCCGAAATTCTGGTTCCCCGGGCGATTCTGCCCACCGTTGTTAGTTCGTGGTCGATCATAGGGTTTAGCAACTTGTTTCCCCTTATTGTTCTGGTAATTCACCCGACTAGGCCCTCCTGTACCAAAATTCCCTCCTCGGCTAGCCCTCTTATTCTTCATATCTTCGACTTCCCTACCCTTTTCCACAAGGGCTTGGAAACATTGAATTCCCAAGGGTAAGACGGAGTCTTGAATCTCATACTTCAGTCCGTCTTGGAAACGATGACACATGAACGGTTCATCAATTTCTTCACGGAAGAACCTGAAATGCCTCGATAGAGATTCAAACTTTGCTGCATATTCGCCCACGGTCATGCTTCCCTGGTGAAGTTTCAGAAAATCATCGCCCAGTTTAGTCCTGGTACTCATCGGGAAGTATTTGTCTAAAAACTTCCTTTTGAACGATTCCCAGTTCACCTCCTCGTGGGCGGCTCCCATCAATAACCTTGCACTCCTCCACCAGTACTCAGCATCCCCCAACAGCATATAAGTGGCATAGCTGACCTTCACTCCCGCCTGACAATTTATCATTTCAAAGATCTTCTCCACTTCTTGGATCCATTGATCCGCCTTCTCTGAATTCTCATCCCCGACACAAACACACCTATTGGATGCACAAGATTGATTAAAAACCCTAGTTGGACAAGAATAAGTCTATGTAGGACGGCAGCCACAGAAGCAGCCATGTTATTCATAGCCTCCGCCATTTGATCATTCCTATTAGTGTTGGCTCTCAGAGCGTCATTCCTTCTTGGCGGCATGGTTTCCTATAAAACCATTATCAAGTAGAGTCCTAACACTACTTCAAATAATTCCAAACTAACGTCCGACCATAACAACACAAAAAAAAATATATTGGACTTGACAACTCAAGTCACCTAAACCGACACATGATCAGATGACAAC
>NC_021166.2:34295424-34295751 GCF_000331145.2 Cicer arietinum | reverse complement strand
ATTGGATGCACAATATTGATTAAAAAAACCCTAATTGGACAAGAATAAGCCTAGGGAGGACGACGAGGACCAAAATATTGATCCAATGACACAGATGAACTTATTGGATGCACAAGATTGGTTAAAAACCCTACATGGACAAGAATAAGCCTAGGGAGGATGAAAATTACCTAAATGTTAATCCAACGACACAAATGAAGTTGTTGCATGCACAAGATTGGTTAAAAACCCTAATTGGACAAGAATAAGCCTTGGGAGCACGAAGATGACCAAAATATTAATCCAACGACACAAATGAACTTATTGGATGCACAAGATTGGTTAAAA
>NC_021166.2:34295082-34295412 GCF_000331145.2 Cicer arietinum | reverse complement strand
AATGACTCAAGCACAACTATTGGATGCACAAGATTGGTTAAAACCCTAATTGGACTAGAATAAGCCGAGTGAGGACGAAAATGATCTAAACGTTAATCAAATGACACAAATGAACTTATTGGATGCAAAACATTGGTTAAAAACTCTAATTGGACTAGAATAAGCCTATAGAGGATGAAGATGACCTAAATACTAATCCAATGACACAAATGAACTTATTGGATGCAAAAGATTGATTAAAAACCCTAATTGGACTAGAATAAGCCTATAGAGGATGAAGATGACCTAAATACTAATCCAATGACACAAATGAACTTATTGGATGCAAAA
>NC_021166.2:34284913-34293271 GCF_000331145.2 Cicer arietinum | reverse complement strand
TGGGGAGGACGAAAATGACCTAAACGTTAATCCAATGTCACAAATGAACTTATTGGATGCACAAGATTTCTTAAAAACCCAAATTGGAAAAGAATAAGCCTAAGGAGGACGAAAATGACCTAAATGTTAATCCAATGACTCAAGCACAACTATTGGATGCACAAGATTGGTTAAAACCCTAATTGGACATGAATAAGCCTAGTGAGGACGAAAATGACCTAAACATTAATCAAATGAACTTATTGGATGCACAAGATTTGTTAAAAACCCAAATTGGAAAAGAATAAGCCTAAGGAGGACGAAAATGACCTAAATGTTAATCCAATGACTCAAGCACAACTATTGGATGCACAAGATTGGTTAAAACCCTAATTGGACATGAATAAGCCTAGTGAGGACGAAAATGACCTAAACATTAATCAAATGACTAAAATGAACTTATTGGATGCAAAACATTGGTTAAGAACTCTAATTGGACTAGAATAAGTCTATAGAGGACGAAGATGACCTAAATACTAATCCAAATACACAAATGAACTTATTGGATGCAAAAGATTGATTAAAAACCCTAATTGGACAAGAATAATCCTAGAGAGGATGAAAACGACCTAAATGTTAATCCAGTGACACAAACACACCTATTGGATGCACAAGATTTGTTAAAAACCCTAATTGGAAAAGAATAAGCCTAAGGAGGACGAAAATGACCTAAATGTTCATCCAATGACACAAACACACCTATTGGATGCACAAGATTTGTTAAAAACCCAAATTGGAAAAGAATAAGCCTAAGGAGGACGAAAATGACCTAAATGTTCATCCAATGACACAAACACACCTATTGGATGCACAAGATTTGTTAAAAACCCAAATTGGAAAAGAATAAGCCTAAGGAGGACGAAAATGACCTAAATGTTCATCCAATGACACAAACACACCTATTGGATGCACAAGATTTGTTAAAAACCCAAATTGGAAAAGAATAAGCCTAAGGAGGACGAAAATGACCTAAATGTTCATCCAATGACACAAACACACCTATTGGATGCACAAGATTTGTTAAAAACCCAAATTGGAAAAGAATAAGCCTAAGGAGGACGAAAATGACCTAAATGTTCATCCAATGACACAAACACACCTATTGGATGCACAAGATTTGTTAAAAACCCAAATTGGAAAAGAATAAGCCTAAGGAGGACGAAAATGACCTAAATGTTCATCCAATGACACAAACACACCTATTGGATGCACAAGATTTGTTAAAAACCCAAATTGGAAAAGAATAAGCCTAAGGAGGACGAAAATGACCTAAATGTTCATCCAATGACACAAACACACCTATTGGATGCACAAGATTTGTTAAAAACCCAAATTGGAAAAGAATAAGCCTAAGGAGGACGAAAATGACCTAAATGTTCATCCAATGACACAAACACACCTATTGGATGCACAAGATTTGTTAAAAACCCTAATTGGAAAAGAAAAAGCCTAGGGAGGACAAAAATAACCTAAATATTAATCCAATGACACAAACACACCATTTGGATGCATAAGATTGATTATAAAAAACCCTAATTGGATTAGAATAAGCCCAAGGAGGACGAAAATGACCTAAATGTTAATCCAATGACTCAAGCACAACTATGGGATGCACAAGATTGTTAAAAACCCTAAGTGTACTAGATTAAGCCTAGGGAGGATGAAAATGACCTTAATGTTAATCCAATGACTCAAGCACAACTATGGGATGCACAAGATTGTTAAAAACCCTAAGTGTACTAGATTAAGCCTAGGGAGGATGAAAATGACCTTAATGTTAATCCAATGACTCAAGCACAACTATGGGATGCACAAGATTGTTAAAAACCCTAAGTGTACTAGATTAAGCCTAGGGAGGATGAAAATGACCTTAATGTTAATCCAATGACTCAAGCACAACTATGGGATGCACAAGATTGTTAAAAACCCTAAGTGTACTAGATTAAGCCTAGGGAGGATGAAAATGACCTTAATGTTAATCCAATGACTCAAGCACAACTATGGGATGCACAAGATTGTTAAAAACCCTAAGTGTACTAGATTAAGCCTAGGGAGGATGAAAATGACCTTAATGTTAATCCAATGACTCAAGCACAACTATGGGATGCACAAGATTGTTAAAAACCCTAAGTGTACTAGATTAAGCCTAGGGAGGATGAAAATGACCTTAATGTTAATCCAATGACTCAAGCACAACTATGGGATGCACAAGATTGTTAAAAACCCTAAGTGTACTAGATTAAGCCTAGGGAGGATGAAAATGACCTTAATGTTAATCCAATGACTCAAGCACAACTATGGGATGCACAAGATTGTTAAAAACCCTAAGTGTACTAGATTAAGCCTAGGGAGGATGAAAATGACCTTAATGTTAATCCAATGACTCAAGCACAACTATGGGATGCACAAGATTGTTAAAAACCCTAAGTGTACTAGATTAAGCCTAGGGAGGATGAAAATGACCTTAATGTTAATCCAATGACTCAAGCACAACTATGGGATGCACAAGATTGTTAAAAACCCTAAGTGTACTAGATTAAGCCTAGGGAGGATGAAAATGACCTTAATGTTAATCCAATGACTCAAGCACAACTATGGGATGCACAAGATTGTTAAAAACCCTAAGTGTACTAGATTAAGCCTAGGGAGGATGAAAATGACCTTAATGTTAATCCAATGACTCAAGCACAACTATGGGATGCACAAGATTGTTAAAAACCCTAAGTGTACTAGATTAAGCCTAGGGAGGATGAAAATGACCTTAATGTTAATCCAATGACTCAAGCACAACTATGGGATGCACAAGATTGTTAAAAACCCTAAGTGTACTAGATTAAGCCTAGGGAGGATGAAAATGACCTTAATGTTAATCCAATGACTCAAGCACAACTATGGGATGCACAAGATTGTTAAAAACCCTAAGTGTACTAGATTAAGCCTAGGGAGGATGAAAATGACCTTAATGTTAATCCAATGACTCAAGCACAACTATGGGATGCACAAGATTGTTAAAAACCCTAAGTGTACTAGATTAAGCCTAGGGAGGATGAAAATGACCTTAATGTTAATCCAATGACTCAAGCACAACTATGGGATGCACAAGATTGTTAAAAACCCTAAGTGTACTAGATTAAGCCTAGGGAGGATGAAAATGACCTTAATGTTAA
Source organism: Cicer arietinum (assembly GCF_000331145.2). NCBI lineage: Eukaryota > Viridiplantae > Streptophyta > Magnoliopsida > Fabales > Fabaceae > Cicer > Cicer arietinum. The sequence goes on along the minus strand of NC_021166.2, from coordinate 34,290,065 downwards.
TCCAATGACTCAAGCACAACTATGGGATGCACAAGATTGGTTAAAACCCTAATTGGACAAGAATAAGTGTAGGGAGGACGAAAATGGCCTAAATGTTAATCCAACGACACAAATGAACTTATTGGATGCACAGGATTGGTTAAAAACAATAATTGGATTCGAATAAGCCTAAAGAGGATGAAAATTACCTAAATATTAATCCAATTACACAAAAGAACTTATTGGATGCACAAAATTGTTAAAAACCCTAAGTGTACTAGATTAAGCCTAGGGAGGACGAAGATGACCTAAATGTTAATACAATGACACAAATGAACTTATTGGATGCAAAAGATTGTTTAAAAACCCTAACTGGACAAGAATAAGCCTAGGGAGGACGAAAATGACCTAAATGTTAATCCAATGACACAAACACACCTATTGGATGCACAAGATTTGTTAAAAACCCTAATTGGAAAAGAATAAGCCTAAGGAGGACGAAAATGACCTAAATGTTAATCCAATGACACAAACACACCTATTGGATGCACAAGATTTGTTAAAAACCCTAATTGGAAAAGAATAAGCCTAAGGAGGACGAAAATGACCTAAATGTTAATCCAATGACACAAACACACCTATTGGATGCACAAGATTTGTTAAAAACCCTAATTGGAAAAGAATAAGCCTAAGGAGGACGAAAATGACCTAAATGTTAATCCAATGACACAAACACACCTATTGGATGCACAAGATTTGTTAAAAACCCTAATTGGAAAAGAATAAGCCTAAGGAGGACGAAAATGACCTAAATGTTAATCCAATGACACAAACACACCTATTGGATGCACAAGATTTGTTAAAAACCCTAATTGGAAAAGAATAAGCCTAAGGAGGACGAAAATGACCTAAATGTTAATCCAATGACACAAACACACCTATTGGATGCACAAGATTTGTTAAAAACCCTAATTGGAAAAGAATAAGCCTAAGGAGGACGAAAATGACCTAAATGTTAATCCAATGACACAAACACACCTATTGGATGCACAAGATTTGTTAAAAACCCTAATTGGAAAAGAATAAGCCTAAGGAGGACGAAAATGACCTAAATGTTAATCCAATGACTCAAGCACAACTATTGGATGCACAAGATTGGTTAAAACCCTAATTGGACTTGAATAAGCCTAGTGAGGACTAAAATGACCTAAACGTTAATCAAATGACACAAATGAACTTATTGGATGCAAAACATTGATTAAAAACTCTAATTGGACAAGAATAAGCCTATAGAGGACGAAGATGACCTAAATACTAATCCAATGACACAAATGAACTTATTGGATGCAAAAGATTGATTAAAAACCCTAATTGGACAAGAATAAGCCTATAGAGGATGAAAACGACCTAAATGTTAATCCAATGACACAAACACACCTATTGGATGCACAAGATTTGTTAAAAACCCTAATTGGAAAAGAATAAGCCTAGGGAGGACAAAAATAACCTAAATGTTAATCCAATGACACATACACATCATTTGGATGCACAAGATTGATTAAAAAAACCCTAGTTGGATTAGAATAAGCCCAAGGAGGACGAAAATGACCTAAATGTTAATCCAATGACGCAAACACACCTATTGGATGCACAAGATTGGTTAAAAACCCTAATTGGACTAGAATAAGCCTAGGGAGGACGAAAATGACCTAAACGTTAATCCAATGTCACAAATGAACTTATTGGATGCACAAGATTGGTTAAAAACCCTAATTGGACTAGAATAAGCCTAGGGAGGACGAAAATGACCTAAACGTTAATCCAATGTCACAAATGAACTTATTGGATGCACAAGATTGGTTAAAAACCCTAATTGGACTAGAATAAGCCTAGGGAGGACGAAAATGACCTAAACGTTAATCCAATGTCACAAATGAACTTATTGGATGCACAAGATTGGTTAAAAACCCTAATTGGACTAGAATAAGCCTAGGGAGGACGAAAATGACCTAAACGTTAATCCAATGTCACAAATGAACTTATTGGATGCACAAGATTGGTTAAAAACCCTAATTGGACTAGAATAAGCCTAGGGAGGACGAAAATGACCTAAACGTTAATCCAATGTCACAAATGAACTTATTGGATGCACAAGATTGGTTAAAAACCCTAATTGGACTAGAATAAGCCTAGGGAGGACGAAAATGACCTAAACGTTAATCCAATGTCACAAATGAACTTATTGGATGCACAAGATTGGTTAAAAACCCTAATTGGACTAGAATAAGCCTAGGGAGGACGAAAATGACCTAAACGTTAATCCAATGTCACAAATGAACTTATTGGATGCACAAGATTGGTTAAAAACCCTAATTGGACTAGAATAAGCCTAGGGAGGACGAAAATGACCTAAACGTTAATCCAATGTCACAAATGAACTTATTGGATGCACAAGATTGGTTAAAAACCCTAATTGGACTAGAATAAGCCTAGGGAGGACGAAAATGACCTAAACGTTAATCCAATGTCACAAATGAACTTATTGGATGCACAAGATTGGTTAAAAACCCTAATTGGACTAGAATAAGCCTAGGGAGGACGAAAATGACCTAAACGTTAATCCAATGTCACAAATGAACTTATTGGATGCACAAGATTTGTTAAAAACTCTAATTAGATTCGAATAAGCCTAAAGAGGATGAAAATTACTTAAATATTAATCGAATGACACAAATGAACTTCTTGGATGCACAAGATTGTTAAAAACCCTAAGTGTAATAGAATAAGCCTAGGGAGGACGAAGATGACCTAAATGTTAATACAATGACACAAATGAACTTATTGGATGCACAAGATTTCTTAAAAACCCTAATTGGAAAAGAATAAGCCTAAGGAGGACGAAAATGACCTAATCTAATTGGACTAGAATAAGCCTAGGGAGGACGAAGATGACTAAAATATTAATCCAACGACACAAATGAACTTCTTGGATGCACAAGATTTCTTAAAAACCCTAATTGGAAAAGAATAAGCCTAAGGAGGACGAAAATGACCTAATCTAATTGGACTAGAATAAGCCTAGGGAGGACGAAGATGACTAAAATATTAATCCAACGACACAAATGAACTTCTTGGATGCACAAGATTTCTTAAAAACCCTAATTGGAAAAGAATAAGCCTAAGGAGGACGAAAATGACCTACATGTTAATCCAATGACACAAACACACCTATTGGATGCACAAGATTTCTTAAAAACCCTAATTGGAAAAGAATAAGCCTAAGAAGGACGAAAATGACCTACATGTTAATCCAATGACTCAAGCAAATCTATTGGGTGCACAAGATTTGTTAAAACGCTAATTGGACAAGAATAAGGCTAGGGAGGACGAAAATGACCTAAACGTTAATCCAATGTCACAAATGAACTTATTGGATGCACAAGATTTGTTAAAAACTCTAATTAGATTCGAATAAGCCTAAAGAGGATGAAAATTACCTAAATATTAATCGAATGACACAAATGAACTTATTGGATGCACAGGATTGTTAAAAACCCTAAGTGTACTAGAATAAGCCTAGGGAGGACGAAGATGACCTTAATGTTAATACAATGACACAAATGAACTTATCGGAAGCAAAAGATTGTTTAAAAACCCTAATTGTACTAGCATAAGCCTATGGAGGATGAAAATGAGCTAAATGTTAATCAAATGACACAAATGAACTTATTGGATGCACAAGATTGGTTAAAAGCCCTACCTGAACAAGAATAAGCCTAGGGAGGATGAAAATTACCTAAATGTTAATCCAACGACACAAATGAACTTATTGGATGCACAAGATTGGTTAAAAACCCTAATTGGACAAGAATAAGCCTTGGTAGCACGAAGATGACCTAAATATTAATCCAACGACACAAATGAACTTATTGGATGCACAAGATTTGTTAGAAACCCTAATTGGAAAAGAATATGCCTAAGGAGGACGAAAATGACCTAAATGTTAATCCAATGACTCAAGCACAACTATTGGATGCACAAGATTGGTTAAAACCCTAATTGGACTAGAATAAGCCTAGGGAGGACGAAAATGACCTAAACGTTAATCAAATGATACAAATGAACTTATTGGATGCAAAAGATTGGTTAAAAACCCTACCTGGAAAAGAATAAGCCTAGGGAGGATGAAAATTACCTAAATGTTAATCCAACGACACAAATGAACTTATTGGATGCACAAGATTGGTTAAAACCCTAATTGGACTAGAATAAGCCTAGGGAGGACGAAAATGACCTAAATGTTAATCCAATGACTCAAGCACAACTATTGGATGCACAAGATTGGTTAAAACCCTAATTGGACTAGAATAAGCCTAGGGAGGACGAAAATGACCTAAATGTTAATCCAATGACTCAAGCACAACTATTGGATGCACAAGATTGGTTAAAACCCTAATTGGACTAGAATAAGCCTAGGGAGGACGAAAATGACCTAAACGTTAATCCAATGTCACAAATGAACTTATTCGATGCACAAGATCGGTTAAAAACAATAATTGGATTCGAATAAGCCTATAGAGGAGAAGATGACCTAAATACTAATTCAATGACACAAACACACCTATTGGATGCACAAGATTTGTTAAAAACCCTAATTGGAAAAGAATAAGCCTAAGGAGGACGAAAATGACCTAAATGTTAATCCAACGACACAAATGAACTTATTGGGTGTACAAGATTGGTTAAAACCCTAATTGGACTAGAATAAGCCTAAGGAGGACGAAAATGACCTAAATGTTAATCCAACGACACAAATGAACTTATTGGGTGTACAAGATTGGTTAAAACCCTAATTGGACTAGAATAAGCCTAAGGAGGACGAAAATGACCTTAATGTTCATCCAATGACACAAACACACCTATTGGATGCACAAGATTTGTTAAAAACCCTAATTGGAAAAGAGTAAGCCTAGGGTGGACAAAAATAACCTAAATGTAATCCAATGACCCAAACACACCATTCGGATGCACAAGATTGATTAAAAAAACCCTAATTGGATTAGAATAACCCCAAAGAGGACGAAAATGACCTAAATGTTAATCCAATGATACAAACACACTTATTGGATGCACAAGAATGGTTAAAAACCCTAATTGGACTAGAATAAGCCTA
>NC_021166.2:34277634-34284441 GCF_000331145.2 Cicer arietinum | reverse complement strand
AATCCAACGACACAAATGAACTTATTGGATGCACAAGATTGGTTAAAAACCCTAATTGGACAAGAATAAGCCTTGGTAGCACGAAGATGACCTAAATATTAATCCATAGACACAAATTAACTTATTGGATGCACATGATTTGTTAAAAACCCTAATTGGAAAAGAATAAGCCTAAGGAGGACGAAAATCACCTAAATGTTAATCCAATGATTCAAGCACAACTATTGGATGCACAAGATTTGTTAAAACGCTAATTGGACTAGAATAAGCCTAGGGAGGACGAAAATGACCTAAACGTTAATCCAATGTCACAAATGAACTTATTGGATGCACAAGATCGGTTAGAAACAATAATTGGATTCGAATAAGCCTATAGAGGAGATGATGACCTAAATACTAATCCAATGACACAAACACACCTGTTGGATGCACAAGATTTGTTAAAAACCCTAATTGGACAAGAATAAGCCTAGGGAGGACGAAAATGACCTAAATGTTAATCCAATGATTCAAGCACAACTATTAGATGCACAAGATTTGTTAAAACGCTAATTGGACTAGAATAAGCCTAGGGAGGACGAAAATGACCTAAATGTTAATCCAATGATTCAAGCACAACTATTAGATGCACAAGATTTGTTAAAACGCTAATTGGACTAGAATAAGCCTAGGGAGGACGAAAATGACCTAAATGTTAATCCAATGATTCAAGCACAACTATTAGATGCACAAGATTTGTTAAAACGCTAATTGGACTAGAATAAGCCTAGGGAGGACGAAAATGACCTAAATGTTAATCCAATGATTCAAGCACAACTATTAGATGCACAAGATTTGTTAAAACGCTAATTGGACTAGAATAAGCCTAGGGAGGACGAAAATGACCTAAATGTTAATCCAATGATTCAAGCACAACTATTAGATGCACAAGATTTGTTAAAACGCTAATTGGACTAGAATAAGCCTAGGGAGGACGAAAATGACCTAAATGTTAATCCAATGATTCAAGCACAACTATTGGATGCACAAGATTTGTTAAAACGCTAATTGGACTAGAATAAGCCTAGGGAGGACGAAAATGACCTTAACGTTAATCCAATGTCACAAATGAACTTATTGGATGCACAAGATTGGTTAAAAACAACAATTGGATTCGAATAAGCCTAAAGAGGATGGAAATTACCTAAATATTAATCCAATGACACAAATGAACTTATTGGATGCACAAGATTGGTTAAAACCCCTTATTCGACTAGAATAAGCCTATGGAGGACGAAGCTGACCTAAATATTAATCCAATCACACAAATGACCTTATTGGAAGCACAAGATTGGTTTAAAACCCTAATTGGACAAGAATAAGCCTACAAAGGATGAAAATGACCTAAATGTTAATCCAATGACACAAACAAACCTATTGGATGCACAAGATTTGTTAAAAACCCTAATCGGAAAAGAATAAGTCTAGGGAGGACGAAATTGACCTAAATGTTAATCCAATGACACAAACACACCTATTGGATGCACAATATTGATTAAAAAAACCCTAATTGGACTAGAATAAGCCTAGGGAGGACGAAGATGGCAAAAATATTAATCCAATGACACAAATGAACTTATTGAATGTACAAGATTGGTTAAAAACCCTAACTGGACAAGAATAAGCCTAGGTAGAACGAAAATGACCTAAATGTTAATCCAATGTCACAAACACACGTATTAGATGCACAAGATTTATTAAAAAAAAACCCTAATTGGAAAAGAATAAGCCTAGGGAGGACGACGATGACCAAAATATTAATCCAATGACACAAATGAACTTATTGGATGCACAAGATTGGTTAAAAACCCTTCCTGGAGAAGAATAAGCCTAGGGAGGACGACGATGACCAAAATATTAATCCAATGACACAAATGAACTTATTGGATGCACAAGATTGGTTAAAAACCCTTCCTGGAGAAGAATAAGCCTAGGGAGGACGACGATGACCAAAATATTAATCCAATGACACAAATGAACTTATTGGATGCACAAGATTTGTTAAAAACCCTAATTGGAAAAGATTAAGCCTAAGGAGGATGCAAATTACCTAAATGTTAATCCAATAACTCAAGCACAACTATTGGATGCACAAGATTGGTTAAAACCCTAATTGGACTAGAATAAGCCTATAGAGGACGAAGATGACATAAATATTAATCCAATGACACAAATGAACTTATTGGATGCACAAGATTGGTTAAAACCCTAATTGGACTAGAATAAGCCTATAGAGGACGAAGATGACATAAATATTAATCCAATGACACAAATGAACTTATTGGATGCACAAGATTGGTTAAAACCCTAATTGGACTAGAATAAGCCTAGTGAGGACGAAAATGATCTAAACGTTAATCAAATTACACAAATGAACTTATTGGTTGCAAAACATTGGTTAAAAACTCTAATTGGACTAGAATAAGCCTATAGAGGACGAAGATGACATAAATATTAATCCAATGACACAAATGAACTTATTGGATGCAAAAGATTGATTAAAAACCCTAATTGGACAAGAATAAGCCTATAGATGATGAAAACGACCTAAATGTTAATCCAGTGACACAAACACACCTATTGGATGCACAAGATTTCTTAAAAACCCTAATTGGAAAAGAATAAGCCTAAGGAGGACGAAAATGACCTAAATGTTAATCCAATGACTCAAGCACAACCATTGGATGCACAAGATTTGTTAAAATTCTAATTGGACTAGAATAAGCCTAGGGAGGACGAAAATGACCTAAACGTTAATCCAATGTCACAAATGAACTTATTGGATGCACAAAATTGGCTAAAAACAATAATTGGATTCGAATAAGCCTAAAGAGGATGAAAATTACCTAAATATTAATCCAATGACACAAATGAACTTATTGGATGCACAAGATTGTTAAAAACCCTAAGTGTACTAGAATAAGCCTAGGGAGGACGAAGATGACCTAAATGTTAATACAATGACACAAATGAACTTATTGGATGCAAAAGAGTGTTTAAAAACCCTAATTGGACTAGTATAAGCCTAGGGAGGATGAAAATGACCTAAATGTTAATCCAATGATACAAACACAGCTATTGGATCCATAAGATTTGATAAAAACACCAATTGGAAAAGAATAAGCCTATGGAGGACAAAATGACCTAAATGTTAATCCAATGACTCAAACACACCTATTGGATGCACATGATGGGTTAAAACCCTAATGGGACTAGAATAAGCCAAGGGAGGACGAAAATGGCATAAATGTTAATCCATTGACACAAATGAACTTATTGGATGCACAACATTGGTTAAAAACCCTTATTGGACTAGAATAAGCCTATGGAGGACAAAATGACCTAAATGTTAATCCAATGACACAAATGACCTTATTGGAAGCACAAGATTGGTTAAAAACCCTAATTGGACAGGAAAAAGCCTACATAGGATGAAAATGACCTAAATGTTAATCCAATGACACAAACACACGTATTAGATGCACAAGATTTGTTGGATTTTGATCCTTTGATTCCTAATTTTGACATAATTCACAATTCAACAATGTTCATACAATACATGATAAATCTAATATTTGAATTGAGCAAGATTTCAGGAACAACACTCAAATCCTAGACACTTGGAATATATTGCTTGGAACACAAGAAATCAACAAAAGTTGACTTTTGACTGAAGCAAATCGATTGGGAAATCGATTTCATAACAAGGGTGTAAGGAAACACAACTGTTTGTGTTGGTATAATCGATTGGGCAATCGACTGACTGAATTAGAAATGAAAATTGCGCAAGTCAGTAGCACCCAACACAATCGATTGGACAATCTATTGTGTGAAATTTCAATCAAGTTAAGTTTGGTTGCAATCGATTGGGAAATCGATTGAACTAAATCCCAGGTAAGAACGTTTTCAGACAAATACATACAAATCGATTGGCACGTCGATTAGTATCAAAATAGCTGAGTCACTGACTTAAACTCAATCGATTGGCAAATCGATTGACAAAACCTTTTGAAAACCCAGTGAACTCTGAGCGTGTGATCAAATCGATTTTAAGTATTTGTTAATCGATTATGAAGATTTGATAAATCGATTATGGAATCGATTGATATGTGTTTCAGTTTGAACATAACATCTGCAATCGATTACGAAATCGATTCATATCAGTCTTAACATAATCACTGAAAAATGTTGTTTAAAGAATCGATTGGTAAATCGATTGGCTTATATAGTTTCAAGATTCAAGAAAAACAAGACACACGATAATCGATTGGCAAATCGATTAGACTGGTTTTATCACTTTAAGAAATCGATTGGTGAATCGATTGATTAATATGTTTTTCAGAAACTATGTAAACTGTCTTCAATCATTCTTTCAATAACAATCTGAAATACACTTTGAATATTCTTGATATACAAAAGAACTATCAATAACACTTGGTTAATACACTGAGATTACTTTTTCAGATCACAGCAAAAGAGATTATCAACAATCAATGAGATAGCTGGAAAAGTGATCTTGAAAGACAAGGGTTCTCATGAACAATCTTTGAATATCCAGAATTGTGAGAAGCCATATTGACCAAGATTGAAGACTACTTTTTGTTCTTCCTTAATTATGTTTGTAATAATTCTTTGAAACAAAAACGAAAGCGAGAAAAGCCAGCTAGAAACTGGTGGCTACTTTCTTGGGTGAGGGTGCTCAACAAGAAAGAGTCGTACTGTGATTCTGTGTTAGATTGCTGAGTATCTACAAGGATCAGAGGGTGATCAATAGGAAAGAGATCATTAAGATAGATAGGTTTCGGGGAGGAAACTGGACAATCTGTAATTGATTCTTTCTATTGGAGAAGAAAATCTGAAATCCGTTTGGATTGTCAAGACTGGATGTAGGTTGTCAAGTTGACAACTGAACCAGTATAAATTCTTGGTGCAATCTTCTCTAACCCTTAACTCCTTTAATTTTCTATCTTGATATATCTGTATATGTGATTAATGTTAGATGCATGTTAAACATATTCTGTGATAAGTAATATTGTATAATCTGATAATTTGACTTGTATGCATCTTGGTTAATCTCATATCAATCTAACAGAACTTGCTAATCTTGTATGCCACAATTTAAATTCCGCTGTGTGTATGAAATTGATTTAATTTCTTAAAGAACTGATACATTCTGATATATTCCGATTATTACGAGGTCGTACCAACCAACAAGATTTATTAAAAAAAACCCTAATTAGACTAGAATAAGCCTAGGGAGGACGAAGATGGCTAAAATATTAATCCAATGACATAAATGAACTTATTGGATGTACAAGATTGGTTAAAAACCCTAACTGGACAAGAATAATCCTAGGGAGGACGGAAATGACCTAAATGTTAATCCAATGACACAAACACACGTATTAGATGCACAAGATTTATTAAAAAAACCCTAATTGGACTAGAATAAGCCTAGGGAGGACGACGAGGACCAAAATTATAATCCAATGACACAAATGAACTTATTGGATGCACAAGATTGGTTAAAAACCCAACCTGGACACGAATAAGCCTAAGGAGGATGAAAATTACCTAAATGTTAATCCAACGACACAAATGAACTTATTGGATGCACAAGATTGGTTAAAAACCCTAATTGGACAACAATAAGCCTTGGGAGCACGAAGATGACCAAAATATTAATCCAACGACACAAATGAACTTATTGGATGCACAAGATTTGTTAAAAACCCTAATTGGAAAAGAATAAGCCTAAGGAGGACGAAAATGACCTAAATGTTAATCCAATGACTCAAGCACAACTATTGGATGCAAAAGATTGGTTAAAACCCTAATTGGACTAGAATAAGCCTAGTGAGGACGAAAATGACCTAAACGTTAATCAAATGACACAAATGAACTTATTGGATCCAAAACATTGGTTAAAAACTCTAATTGGACTAGAATAAGCCTATAGAGGACGAAGATGACCTAAATACTAATCCAATGACACAAATGAACTTATTGGATGCAAAAGATTGATTAAAAACCCTAATTGGACAAGAATAAGCCTATAGAGGATGAAAACGACCTAAATGTTAATCCAATGACACAAACACACCTATTGGACGCACAAGATTTGTTAAAAACCCTAATTGGAAAAGAATAAGCATAGGGAGGACAAAAATAACCTAAATGTTAATCCATTGACATAAAGACACCATTTGGATGCACAAGATTGATTAAAAAAAACCCTAATTGGATTAGAATAAGCCCAAGTAGGACGAAAATGACCTAAATGTTAATCCAATGACACAAACACACCTATTCGATGCACAAGATTGGTTAAAAACCCTAATTGGACTAGAATAAGCCTAGGGAGAATGAAGATGACCTAAATATTAATCCAACGACACAAATGAACTTATTGGATGCACAAGATTGGTTAAAAACCCTAGTTGCACAAGTGTAAGCCTAGGGAGGATGAAAATGACCTAAACGTTAATCCAATGACACAAATGAACTTATTGGATGCACAAGATTGGTTAAAAACTATAATTGGATTCGAACAAGCCTAAAGAGGATGAAAATGACCTTAATGTTAATCCAATGACACAAAGGAACTTATTGGATGCACAATATTGCTAAAAACTCTAAGTGTACTAGAATAAGCCTATGTTGGACGAAGATGACCTAAATGTTAATCCAATGACACAAATGAACTTATTGGATGCACAAGATTGGTTAAAAACCCTAATTGGACTAGAATAAGCCTAGGGAGGACGA
>NC_021166.2:34252386-34277500 GCF_000331145.2 Cicer arietinum | reverse complement strand
TATTGGATGCACAAGATTTGTTAAAAACCCTAATTAAAAAAGAATAAGTCTTGGGAGGAGAAATTGACCTAAATGTTAATCCAATGACACAAACACACCTATTAGATGCACAATATTGATTAAAAAAACCCTAATTGGACTAGAATATGCCTAGGGAGGACAAAGATGACTAAATTATTAATCCAACGACACAAATGAACTTATTGGATGCACAAGATTTGTTAAAAACCCTAATTAAAAAAGAATAAGTCTTGGGAGGAGAAATTGACCTAAATGTTAATCCAATGACACAAACACACCTATTGGATGCACAAGATTTCTTAAAAACCCTAATTGGAAAAGAATAAGCCTAAGGAGGATGAAAATGACCTAAATGTTAATCCAATGACACAAACACACCTATTGGATGCACAAGATTTCTTAAAAACCCTAATTGCAAAAGAAGAAGCCTAAGGTGGACGAAAATGACCTAAATGTTTATCCAATGACTCAAGCACAACTATGGGATGCACAAGATTGGTTAAAACCCTAATTGGACTAGAATAAGCCTAGGGAGGATGAAAATGACCTAAACATTAATCCAATGACACAAATGAACTTATTGGATGCACAAGATTGGTTAAAAACTATAATTGGATTCGAACAAGCCTAAAGAGGATGAAAATGACCTTAATGTTAATCCAATGACACAAATGAACTTATTGGATGCACAAGATTGTTAAAAACCCTAAGTGTACTAGAATAAGCCTAGGTTTGACGAAGATGACCTAAATGATAATCCAATGACACAAATGAACTTATTGGATGCACAAGATTGGTTAAAACCCCTAATTGGACTAGAATAAGCCTAGGGAGGACGAAAATGACCTAAATGTTCATCCAATGACACAAACGCACCTATTGGATGCACAAGATTGGTTAAAACCCCTAATTGGACAAGAATAAGCCTAGGGAGGACGAAAATGACCTAAATGTTCATCCAATGACACAAACGCACCTATTGGATGCACAAGATTGGTTAAAACCCCTAATTGGACTAGAATAAGCCTAGGGAGGACGAAAATGACCTAAATGTTCATCCAATGACACAAACACACCTATTGGATGCACAAGATTTCTTAAAAACCCTAATTAAAAAAGAATAAGTCTTGGGAGGAGAAATTGACCTAAATGTTAATCCAATGACACAAACGCACCTATTGGATGCACAATATTGATTAAAAAAAACCCTAATTGGACTAGAATATGCCTAGGGAGGACAAAGATGACTAAATTATTAATCCAACGACACAAATGAACTTATTGGATGCACAAGATTGGTTAAAAACCCTAGTTGGACAAGAATAAGCCTTGGGAGGATGAAAACGACCTAAATGTTAATCCAATGACACAATTACACCTATTGGATGCACAAGATTTCTTAAAAACCCTAATTGGAAAACCATAACCCTAAGGAGGATGAAAATGACCTAAATGTTAATCCAATGACACAAACACACCTATTGGATGCACAAGATTTCTTAAAAACCCTAATTGGAAAAGAAGAAGCCTAAGGATGACGAAAATGACCTAAATGTTTATCCAATGACTCAAGCACAACTATGGGATGCACAAGATTTGCTAAAACCCTAATTGGACTAGAATAAGCCTAGGGAGGATGAAAATGACCTAAACGTTAATCCAATGACACAAATGAACTTTTTGGATGCACAAGATTGGTTAAAAACTATAATTGGATTCGAACAAGCCTAAAGAGGATGAAAACGACCTTAATGTTAATCCAATGACACAAATGAACTTATTGGATGCACAAGATTGTTAAAAACCCTAAGTGTACTAGAATAAGCCTAGGTTGGACGAAGATGACCTAAATGTTAATCCAATGACACAAATGAACTTATTGAATGCACAAGATTGGTTAAGAACCCTAATTGGACTAGAATAAGCCTAGGGAGGACGAAAATGGCCTAAATGTTAATCCAATGACACAAATGAACTTATTGAATGCACAAGATTGGTTAAGAACCCTAATTGGACTAGAATAAGCCTAGGGAGGACGAAAATGGCCTAAATGTTAATCCAATGACACAAATGAACTTATTGGATGCACAAGAGTTGTTAAAAACCCTAATTAAAAAAGAATAAGTCTTGGGAGGAGAAATTCACCTAAATGTTAATCCAATGACACAAACACACCTATTGGATGCACAATATTGCTTAAAAAAACCCTAATTTGACTAGAATATGCCTAGGGAGGACAAAGATGACTAAATTATTAATCCAACGACACAAATGAACTTATTGGATGCACAAGATTGGTTAAAAACCCTAGTTGGACAAGAATAAGCCTTGGGAGGATGAAAATGACCTAAATGTTAATCCAATGACACAAACACACCTATTGGATGCACAAGATTTCTTAAAAACCCTAATTGGAAAAGAATAAGCCTAAGGAGGACGAAAATGACCTAAATGTTAATCCAATGACACAAACACACCTATTGGATGCACAAGATTTCTTAAAAACCCTAATTGGAAAAGAATAAGCCTAAGGAGGACGAAAACGACCTAAATGTTTATCCAATGACTCAAGCACAACTATGGGATGCACAAGATTTGTTAAAACCCTAATTGAACTACAATAAGCCTAGGGAGGATGAAAATGACCTAAACGTTAATCCAATGACACAAATGAACTTATTGGATGCACAAGATTGGTTAAAAACCCTAGTTGGACAAGAATAAGTGTAGGAAGGACGAAAATGACCTAAATGTTCATCCAATGACACAAATGAACTTATTGGATGCACAAGATTGGTTAAAAACTATAATTAGATTCGAACATGCCTAAAGAGGATGAAAATGACCTTAATGTTAATTCAATGACACAAATGAACTTATTGGATGCACAAGATTGTTAAAACCCTAAGTGTACTAGAATAAACCTAGGGAGGACGAAGATGACCTAAATGTTAATCCAATGACACAAATGAACTTATTGGATGCACAAGATTGGTTAAAAACCCCAATTGGACTAGAATAAGCCTAGGGAGGACGAAAATGGCCTAAATGTTAATCCAATGACACAAACGAACTTATTGGATGCACAAGATTTGTTAAAAACCCTAATTAAAAAAGAATAAGTCTTGGAATGTTAATTAAACAACACAAACTATTGTATGCACAACATTAATTAATAAAAACCCTAATTGGACTAGAATATGCCTAGGGAGGACGAAGATGACTAAATTATTAATCCAACGACACAAATGAACTTATTGGATGCACAAGATTGGTTAAAAACCCTAGTTGGACAAGAATAAGCCTTGGGAGGATGAAAATGACCTAAATGTTAATCCAATGACAAAAACACACCTATTGGATGCACAAGATTTCATAAAAACCCTAATTGGAAAAGAATAAGCCTAAGGAGAACGAAAATGACCTAAATGTTAATCCAATGACTCAAGCAAATCTATTGGGTGCACAAGATTTGTTAAAACGCTAATTGTACTCGAATATGCCTGGGGAGGACGAAAATGACCTAAACGTTAATCCAATGTCACAAATGAACTTATTGGATGCACAAGATTGGTTAAAAACAATAATTGGATTCGAATAAGCCTAAAGAGGATGAAAATTACCTAAATATTAATCCAATGACACAAATGAACTTATTGGATGCACAAGATTGGTTAAAAACAATAATTGGATTCGAATAAGCCTAAAGAGGATGAAAATTACCTAAATATTAATCCAATGACACAAATGAACTTATTGGATGCAAAAGATTGTTTAAAAACCCTAACTGGACAAGAATAAGCCTTTGGAGGACGAAAATGACCTAAATGTTAATCCAATGCCACAAACACACGTATTAGATGCACAAGATTTATCAAAAAAAACCCTAATTGGACTAGAATAAGCCTAGGGAGGACGACGATGACCAAAATATTAATCCAATGACACAAATGAACTTATTGGATGCACAAGATTGGTTAAAAACCCTACCTGGACAAGAATAAGCCTAGGGAGGATGAAAATTACCTAAATGTTAATCCAACGACACAAATGAACTTGTTGGATGCACAAGATTGGTTAAAAACCCTAATTGGAAAAGAATAAGCCTAAGGAGGACGAAAATGACCTAAATGTTAATCCAATGACACATACACACCATTTGGATGCACAAGATTGATTAAAAAAACCCTAATTGGATTAGAATGAGCCCAAGGAGGACGAAAATGGCCTAAATGATAATCCAATGACGCAAACACACCTATTGGATGCACAAGATTGGTTAAAAACCCTAATTGGAAAAGAATAAGCCTAAGGAGGACGAAAATGACCTAAATGTTAATCCAATGACACAAACACACCTATTGGATGCACAAGATTGTTAAAAACCCTAAGTGTATTAGAATAAGCCTAGGGAGGACGAAGAGGACCAAATGTTAATGCAATGACACAAACACACCTATTGGATGCACAAGATTGTTAAAAACCCTAAGTGTATTAGAATAAGCCTAGGGAGGACGAAGAGGACCAAATGTTAATGCAATGACACAAACACACCTATTGGATGCACAAGATTGTTAAAAACCCTAAGTGTATTAGAATAAGCCTAGGGAGGACGAAGAGGACCAAATGTTAATGCAATGACACAAACACACCTATTGGATGCACAAGATTGTTAAAAACCCTAAGTGTATTAGAATAAGCCTAGGGAGGACGAAGAGGACCAAATGTTAATGCAATGACACAAACACACCTATTGGATGCACAAGATTGTTAAAAACCCTAAGTGTACTAGAATAAGCCTAGGGAGGACGAAGAGGACCTAAATGTTAATACAATGACACAAATGAACTTATTGGATGCACAAGATTGGTTAAATGAACTTATGGTCGTTGAACACGTTGAACGTGCACCCATATAAATAATGCCTCCAGATCTTTAATGCAAAAACAACTGCGGCAAGCTCCAAATCATGAGTAGGATAGTTCCTCTCATGAACCTTCAATTGTCTCGAGGCATAAGCCCCCGCTTTCTTGTGTTGCATCAGAACACATCCTAACCCTTGGTGTGTAACACCCCGTTTTTCAAAGCGAGGGTATATTTTTTTTTTTTGAAAGAGATTAAAAGGAATTAAAATAAAACAAAGGATTAAATCAGGAAAATGCCTTTGGATAAATAATTGAGTCATTATAATTTACAAACAGCGGAAGAGTTTCTCCAATTATAAATCCAAAACATTTACACAACAACAAATGGTACATGGAACCCATTCAAGTAAAAAGTCAAACTGACAATATTAGTATAAGTACAGTTTTCCAAACTAAAAATACTCCAATCCAAAAAGAAGGACACCTAGTTCCTATACATCATCCTAATCTGATCATCCTACCAAAAAGCTATACACCCTGAGTATCTCCACGCGCCCCGTGAGATCCTCCTAATGTAACTGCAATCACGCGTTCCCATCTCCATTCCCGTCCGTAGGGTACGAACCGGTAGGATCGTCTTGACTCTCATCTGAGGGCAAAGCCCAGATTTCCACAATGATTGTAAAGGGTCACCAACCGAAATTAACAGATAACACATAACATTTAAGTTTTAAATGCACAAAATAACCTTTCAACTAAGCATGCACCTTAAAAGGATTTTCCATATGCTAAAAGTTCATATAATGCTTGCCAATTAACAATGAACTCAAAATGAAGTTCTCAAACCATCAAGTAATACATAACTGACCAAAGCATTGATAAATCAATTGAGAAATCGATTATCTAACTCAAAATAAGGACTTTTGCTGAGCCAATCGATTGCCAAATCGATTTGGTCAGTTCTGCTGAGTTTTTGCATGACCAAATCGATTTCTAAGTCGATTTTGTCAGTTCTGATGAGTCCCTGTGTTGCCAAATCGATTTCCAAATCGATTTTGGCAGTTTTGCTGAGTTCCTGCCTCTCTGCCAATCGATTTCCAAATCGATTTCTTAAAAGATTTTGAAAGACATATTTATACAATCGATTGGCAAATCGATTAGGTCAAAATGGTGAACTTCCTGCAACTCATCCAATCGATTGGGAAATCGATTTCCCTGATCGTTTTTCCAAAAATTCATGCATTTACTCAAGTCATTCCTAATCAAGTTCACAACCTAACACTTAGCAATTCCTACACGATTACCACGGCAATTGGGATCTCGATAACCATCATACTTACACACAACAATCAACACATAACACTTAGCATTTTCAACGCAATTACCACGACAATTGGGATCTCGATAACCATCATACTTACACACAACAATCAACACATAACACTTAGCATTTTCAACGCAATTACCACAACGACTCAAATTCAAATCACTTAATCATAAAACTCAAATCAACCACGACTCGCGTGCCAAGCACCCTAATGCAATGCGTATATGCCAAAATGCATGGACTCGGAATTCCAAACCAAAACCCTCCTCGAAGGGCCGTAAATCATAATCGTACCGCCTATCGCAGGCCAAAGTACCAATTACCGAGGTGCCACCTATCACGGGTCAGCACGATTTACTAAAATGCGTAAATCATAAACGTACCACCTATCACGGGTCAGTACAGTTTACCGAGGTGTCACCTATCACGGGTCAACACGATTTACTAAAAGAAAAAGCGGAAATCGTAAATGTACCACCTATCACGGGTCAGTACAGTTACCATGGTGTCACCTATCACGGGTCAACACGATTTACTAAAAGAAAAAGCGGGAATCGTAAATGTACCACCTATCACGGGTCAGTACAGTTACCATGGTGTCACCTATCACGGGTCAACACGATTTACTAAAAGAAAAAGCGGGAATCGTAAACGTACCGCCTATCACAGACCAGTACTGTTTACCGAGGTGCCACCTATCACGGGTCAGCACAATCCACCAAAAATGTAAATCGTAAATGTACCACCTATCACGGGTCAGTACAGTTACCATGGTGTCACCTATCACGGGTCAACACGATTTACTAAAAGAAAAAGCGGGAATCGTAAACGTACCGCCTATCACAGACCAGTACTGTTTACCGAGGTGCCACCTATCACGGGTCAGCACAATTCACCAAAAACGTAAATCGTAAACGTACCACCTATCACGGGTCAGTACAGTTTACCGAGGTGTCACCTATCACGGGTCAACACGATTTACTAAAATATAAATCGCAAACGTACAACCTATCACGGGTCCGTACAGTTTACCAAGGTGTCACCTATCACGGGTCGACACAATTTACCAAATGAAATGCATGAGCATACACAGACTCCATTCACAACAATCGTTAAGCAAATGCAGATATTAAAAGATTCCCCATTTTTAATACCCATTTAACTTAAACGACCTTCAAACAACATTAATTAAATAAGTCATTAAGAGATTCCCCGTTCTTAATACCGATTTAACTTAATGATTTTCAAAACAAAACGTTAAGCAAACAGTCATATTAAGAGATTCCCCATTCTTAATACTCATTTACCGAAACGATTTTCAAAAACGATAGTTAAGTAACCGAGACATTAAGAGATTCCCCATTCTCAACGCCCAGTTAACTTAAACATTTTCCTCAAATACACATTAAGTAAACCGAGGTATTAAAAGATTCCCCATTTTTAATACCCATTTAACTTAAACGACTTTCAAACAACATTAATTAAATAAGTCATTAAGAGATTCCCCGTTCTTAATACCGATTTAACTTAATGATTTTCAAAACAAAACGTTAAGCAAACAGTCATATTAAGAGATTCCCCATTCTTAATACTCATTTACCGAAACGATTTTCAAAAACGATAGTTAAGTAACCGAGACATTAAGAGATTCCCCATTCTCAACGCCCAGTTAACTTAAACATTTTCCTCAAATACACATTAAGTAAACCGAGGTATTAAAAGATTCCCCATTTTTAATACCCATTTAACTTAAACGACTTTCAAACAACATTAATTAAATAAGTCATTAAGAGATTCCCCGTTCTTAATACCGATTTAACTTAATGATTTTCAAAACAAAACGTTAAGCAAACAGTCATATTAAGAGATTCCCCATTCTTAATACTCATTTACCGAAACGACTTTCAAACAACATTAATTAAATAAGTCATTAAGAGATTCCCCGTTCTTAATACCGATTTAACTTAATGATTTTCAAAACAAAACGTTAAGCAAACAGTCATATTAAGAGATTCCCCATTCTTAATACTCATTTACCGAAACGACTTTCAAACAACATTAATTAAATAAGTCATTAAGAGATTCCCCGTTCTTAATACCGATTTAACTTAATGATTTTCAAAACAAAACGTTAAGCAAACAGTCATATTAAGAGATTCCCCATTCTTAATACTCATTTACCGAAACGACTTTCAAACAACATTAATTAAATAAGTCATTAAGAGATTCCCCGTTCTCAATACCGATTTAACTTAATGATTTTCAAAACAAAACGTTAAGCAAACAGTCATATTAAGAGATTCCCCATTCTTAATACTCATTTACCGAAACGACTTTCAAACAACATTAATTAAATAAGTCATTAAGAGATTCCCCGTTCTCAATACCGATTTAACTTAATGATTTTCAAAACAAAACGTTAAGCAAACAGTCATATTAAGAGATTCCCCATTCTTAATACTCATTTACCGAAACGACTTTCAAACAACATTAATTAAATAAGTCATTAAGAGATTCCCCGTTCTTAATACCGATTTAACTTAATGATTTTCAAAACAAAACGTTAAGCAAACAGTCATATTAAGAGATTCCCCATTCTTAATACTCATTTACCGAAACGACTTTCAAACAACATTAATTAAATAAGTCATTAAGAGATTCCCCGTTCTCAATACCGATTTAACTTAATGATTTTCAAAACAAAACGTTAAGCAAACAGTCATATTAAGAGATTCCCCATTCTTAATACTCATTTACCGAAACGACTTTCAAACAACATTAATTAAATAAGTCATTAAGAGATTCCCCGTTCTCAATACCGATTTAACTTAATGATTTTCAAAACAAAACGTTAAGCAAACAGTCATATTAAGAGATTCCCCATTCTTAATACTCATTTACCGAAACGACTTTCAAACAACATTAATTAAATAAGTCATTAAGAGATTCCCCGTTCTCAATACCGATTTAACTTAATGATTTTCAAAACAAAACGTTAAGCAAACAGTCATATTAAGAGATTCCCCATTCTTAATACTCATTTACCGAAACGACTTTCAAACAACATTAATTAAATAAGTCATTAAGAGATTCCCCGTTCTTAATACCGATTTAACTTAATGATTTTCAAAACAAAACGTTAAGCAAACAGTCATATTAAGAGATTCCCCATTCTTAATACTCATTTACCGAAACGACTTTCAAACAACATTAATTAAATAAGTCATTAAGAGATTCCCCGTTCTTAATACCGATTTAACTTAATGATTTTCAAAACAAAACGTTAAGCAAACAGTCATATTAAGAGATTCCCCATTCTTAATACTCATTTACCGAAACGACTTTCAAACAACATTAATTAAATAAGTCATTAAGAGATTCCCCGTTCTCAATACCGATTTAACTTAATGATTTTCAAAACAAAACGTTAAGCAAACAGTCATATTAAGAGATTCCCCATTCTTAATACTCATTTACCGAAACGACTTTCAAACAACATTAATTAAATAAGTCATTAAGAGATTCCCCGTTCTCAATACCGATTTAACTTAATGATTTTCAAAACAAAACGTTAAGCAAACAGTCATATTAAGAGATTCCCCATTCTTAATACTCATTTACCGAAACGACTTTCAAACAACATTAATTAAATAAGTCATTAAGAGATTCCCCGTTCTCAATACCGATTTAACTTAATGATTTTCAAAACAAAACGTTAAGCAAACAGTCATATTAAGAGATTCCCCATTCTTAATACTCATTTACCGAAACGACTTTCAAACAACATTAATTAAATAAGTCATTAAGAGATTCCCCGTTCTTAATACCGATTTAACTTAATGATTTTCAAAACAAAACGTTAAGCAAACAGTCATATTAAGAGATTCCCCATTCTTAATACTCATTTACCGAAACGACTTTCAAACAACATTAATTAAATAAGTCATTAAGAGATTCCCCGTTCTTAATACCGATTTAACTTAATGATTTTCAAAACAAAACGTTAAGCAAACAGTCATATTAAGAGATTCCCCATTCTTAATACTCATTTACCGAAACGACTTTCAAACAACATTAATTAAATAAGTCATTAAGAGATTCCCCGTTCTCAATACCGATTTAACTTAATGATTTTCAAAACAAAACGTTAAGCAAACAGTCATATTAAGAGATTCCCCATTCTTAATACTCATTTACCGAAACGACTTTCAAACAACATTAATTAAATAAGTCATTAAGAGATTCCCCGTTCTCAATACCGATTTAACTTAATGATTTTCAAAACAAAACGTTAAGCAAACAGTCATATTAAGAGATTCCCCATTCTTAATACTCATTTACCGAAACGACTTTCAAACAACATTAATTAAATAAGTCATTAAGAGATTCCCCGTTCTCAATACCGATTTAACTTAATGATTTTCAAAACAAAACGTTAAGCAAACAGTCATATTAAGAGATTCCCCATTCTTAATACTCATTTACCGAAACGACTTTCAAACAACATTAATTAAATAAGTCATTAAGAGATTCCCCGTTCTTAATACCGATTTAACTTAATGATTTTCAAAACAAAACGTTAAGCAAACAGTCATATTAAGAGATTCCCCATTCTTAATACTCATTTACCGAAACGACTTTCAAACAACATTAATTAAATAAGTCATTAAGAGATTCCCCGTTCTTAATACCGATTTAACTTAATGATTTTCAAAACAAAACGTTAAGCAAACAGTCATATTAAGAGATTCCCCATTCTTAATACTCATTTACCGAAACGACTTTCAAACAACATTAATTAAATAAGTCATTAAGAGATTCCCCGTTCTCAATACCGATTTAACTTAATGATTTTCAAAACAAAACGTTAAGCAAACAGTCATATTAAGAGATTCCCCATTCTTAATACTCATTTACCGAAACGACTTTCAAACAACATTAATTAAATAAGTCATTAAGAGATTCCCCGTTCTCAATACCGATTTAACTTAATGATTTTCAAAACAAAACGTTAAGCAAACAGTCATATTAAGAGATTCCCCATTCTTAATACTCATTTACCGAAACGACTTTCAAACAACATTAATTAAATAAGTCATTAAGAGATTCCCCGTTCTCAATACCGATTTAACTTAATGATTTTCAAAACAAAACGTTAAGCAAACAGTCATATTAAGAGATTCCCCATTCTTAATACTCATTTACCGAAACGACTTTCAAACAACATTAATTAAATAAGTCATTAAGAGATTCCCCGTTCTTAATACCGATTTAACTTAATGATTTTCAAAACAAAACGTTAAGCAAACAGTCATATTAAGAGATTCCCCATTCTTAATACTCATTTACCGAAACGACTTTCAAACAACATTAATTAAATAAGTCATTAAGAGATTCCCCGTTCTTAATACCGATTTAACTTAATGATTTTCAAAACAAAACGTTAAGCAAACAGTCATATTAAGAGATTCCCCATTCTTAATACTCATTTACCGAAACGACTTTCAAACAACATTAATTAAATAAGTCATTAAGAGATTCCCCGTTCTCAATACCGATTTAACTTAATGATTTTCAAAACAAAACGTTAAGCAAACAGTCATATTAAGAGATTCCCCATTCTTAATACTCATTTACCGAAACGACTTTCAAACAACATTAATTAAATAAGTCATTAAGAGATTCCCCGTTCTCAATACCGATTTAACTTAATGATTTTCAAAACAAAACGTTAAGCAAACAGTCATATTAAGAGATTCCCCATTCTTAATACTCATTTACCGAAACGACTTTCAAACAACATTAATTAAATAAGTCATTAAGAGATTCCCCGTTCTCAATACCGATTTAACTTAATGATTTTCAAAACAAAACGTTAAGCAAACAGTCATATTAAGAGATTCCCCATTCTTAATACTCATTTACCGAAACGACTTTCAAACAACATTAATTAAATAAGTCATTAAGAGATTCCCCGTTCTTAATACCGATTTAACTTAATGATTTTCAAAACAAAACGTTAAGCAAACAGTCATATTAAGAGATTCCCCATTCTTAATACTCATTTACCGAAACGACTTTCAAACAACATTAATTAAATAAGTCATTAAGAGATTCCCCGTTCTTAATACCGATTTAACTTAATGATTTTCAAAACAAAACGTTAAGCAAACAGTCATATTAAGAGATTCCCCATTCTTAATACTCATTTACCGAAACGACTTTCAAACAACATTAATTAAATAAGTCATTAAGAGATTCCCCGTTCTCAATACCGATTTAACTTAATGATTTTCAAAACAAAACGTTAAGCAAACAGTCATATTAAGAGATTCCCCATTCTTAATACTCATTTACCGAAACGACTTTCAAACAACATTAATTAAATAAGTCATTAAGAGATTCCCCGTTCTCAATACCGATTTAACTTAATGATTTTCAAAACAAAACGTTAAGCAAACAGTCATATTAAGAGATTCCCCATTCTTAATACTCATTTACCGAAACGACTTTCAAACAACATTAATTAAATAAGTCATTAAGAGATTCCCCGTTCTCAATACCGATTTAACTTAATGATTTTCAAAACAAAACGTTAAGCAAACAGTCATATTAAGAGATTCCCCATTCTTAATACTCATTTACCGAAACGACTTTCAAACAACATTAATTAAATAAGTCATTAAGAGATTCCCCGTTCTTAATACCGATTTAACTTAATGATTTTCAAAACAAAACGTTAAGCAAACAGTCATATTAAGAGATTCCCCATTCTTAATACTCATTTACCGAAACGACTTTCAAACAACATTAATTAAATAAGTCATTAAGAGATTCCCCGTTCTTAATACCGATTTAACTTAATGATTTTCAAAACAAAACGTTAAGCAAACAGTCATATTAAGAGATTCCCCATTCTTAATACTCATTTACCGAAACGACTTTCAAACAACATTAATTAAATAAGTCATTAAGAGATTCCCCGTTCTCAATACCGATTTAACTTAATGATTTTCAAAACAAAACGTTAAGCAAACAGTCATATTAAGAGATTCCCCATTCTTAATACTCATTTACCGAAACGACTTTCAAACAACATTAATTAAATAAGTCATTAAGAGATTCCCCGTTCTCAATACCGATTTAACTTAATGATTTTCAAAACAAAACGTTAAGCAAACAGTCATATTAAGAGATTCCCCATTCTTAATACTCATTTACCGAAACGACTTTCAAACAACATTAATTAAATAAGTCATTAAGAGATTCCCCGTTCTCAATACCGATTTAACTTAATGATTTTCAAAACAAAACGTTAAGCAAACAGTCATATTAAGAGATTCCCCATTCTTAATACTCATTTACCGAAACGACTTTCAAACAACATTAATTAAATAAGTCATTAAGAGATTCCCCGTTCTTAATACCGATTTAACTTAATGATTTTCAAAACAAAACGTTAAGCAAACAGTCATATTAAGAGATTCCCCATTCTTAATACTCATTTACCGAAACGACTTTCAAACAACATTAATTAAATAAGTCATTAAGAGATTCCCCGTTCTTAATACCGATTTAACTTAATGATTTTCAAAACAAAACGTTAAGCAAACAGTCATATTAAGAGATTCCCCATTCTTAATACTCATTTACCGAAACGACTTTCAAACAACATTAATTAAATAAGTCATTAAGAGATTCCCCGTTCTCAATACCGATTTAACTTAATGATTTTCAAAACAAAACGTTAAGCAAACAGTCATATTAAGAGATTCCCCATTCTTAATACTCATTTACCGAAACGACTTTCAAACAACATTAATTAAATAAGTCATTAAGAGATTCCCCGTTCTCAATACCGATTTAACTTAATGATTTTCAAAACAAAACGTTAAGCAAACAGTCATATTAAGAGATTCCCCATTCTTAATACTCATTTACCGAAACGACTTTCAAACAACATTAATTAAATAAGTCATTAAGAGATTCCCCGTTCTCAATACCGATTTAACTTAATGATTTTCAAAACAAAACGTTAAGCAAACAGTCATATTAAGAGATTCCCCATTCTTAATACTCATTTACCGAAACGACTTTCAAACAACATTAATTAAATAAGTCATTAAGAGATTCCCCGTTCTTAATACCGATTTAACTTAATGATTTTCAAAACAAAACGTTAAGCAAACAGTCATATTAAGAGATTCCCCATTCTTAATACTCATTTACCGAAACGACTTTCAAACAACATTAATTAAATAAGTCATTAAGAGATTCCCCGTTCTTAATACCGATTTAACTTAATGATTTTCAAAACAAAACGTTAAGCAAACAGTCATATTAAGAGATTCCCCATTCTTAATACTCATTTACCGAAACGACTTTCAAACAACATTAATTAAATAAGTCATTAAGAGATTCCCCGTTCTCAATACCGATTTAACTTAATGATTTTCAAAACAAAACGTTAAGCAAACAGTCATATTAAGAGATTCCCCATTCTTAATACTCATTTACCGAAACGACTTTCAAACAACATTAATTAAATAAGTCATTAAGAGATTCCCCGTTCTCAATACCGATTTAACTTAATGATTTTCAAAACAAAACGTTAAGCAAACAGTCATATTAAGAGATTCCCCATTCTTAATACTCATTTACCGAAACGACTTTCAAACAACATTAATTAAATAAGTCATTAAGAGATTCCCCGTTCTCAATACCGATTTAACTTAATGATTTTCAAAACAAAACGTTAAGCAAACAGTCATATTAAGAGATTCCCCATTCTTAATACTCATTTACCGAAACGACTTTCAAACAACATTAATTAAATAAGTCATTAAGAGATTCCCCGTTCTTAATACCGATTTAACTTAATGATTTTCAAAACAAAACGTTAAGCAAACAGTCATATTAAGAGATTCCCCATTCTTAATACTCATTTACCGAAACGACTTTCAAACAACATTAATTAAATAAGTCATTAAGAGATTCCCCGTTCTTAATACCGATTTAACTTAATGATTTTCAAAACAAAACGTTAAGCAAACAGTCATATTAAGAGATTCCCCATTCTTAATACTCATTTACCGAAACGACTTTCAAACAACATTAATTAAATAAGTCATTAAGAGATTCCCCGTTCTCAATACCGATTTAACTTAATGATTTTCAAAACAAAACGTTAAGCAAACAGTCATATTAAGAGATTCCCCATTCTTAATACTCATTTACCGAAACGACTTTCAAACAACATTAATTAAATAAGTCATTAAGAGATTCCCCGTTCTCAATACCGATTTAACTTAATGATTTTCAAAACAAAACGTTAAGCAAACAGTCATATTAAGAGATTCCCCATTCTTAATACTCATTTACCGAAACGACTTTCAAACAACATTAATTAAATAAGTCATTAAGAGATTCCCCGTTCTCAATACCGATTTAACTTAATGATTTTCAAAACAAAACGTTAAGCAAACAGTCATATTAAGAGATTCCCCATTCTTAATACTCATTTACCGAAACGACTTTCAAACAACATTAATTAAATAAGTCATTAAGAGATTCCCCGTTCTTAATACCGATTTAACTTAATGATTTTCAAAACAAAACGTTAAGCAAACAGTCATATTAAGAGATTCCCCATTCTTAATACTCATTTACCGAAACGACTTTCAAACAACATTAATTAAATAAGTCATTAAGAGATTCCCCGTTCTTAATACCGATTTAACTTAATGATTTTCAAAACAAAACGTTAAGCAAACAGTCATATTAAGAGATTCCCCATTCTTAATACTCATTTACCGAAACGACTTTCAAACAACATTAATTAAATAAGTCATTAAGAGATTCCCCGTTCTCAATACCGATTTAACTTAATGATTTTCAAAACAAAACGTTAAGCAAACAGTCATATTAAGAGATTCCCCATTCTTAATACTCATTTACCGAAACGACTTTCAAACAACATTAATTAAATAAGTCATTAAGAGATTCCCCGTTCTCAATACCGATTTAACTTAATGATTTTCAAAACAAAACGTTAAGCAAACAGTCATATTAAGAGATTCCCCATTCTTAATACTCATTTACCGAAACGACTTTCAAACAACATTAATTAAATAAGTCATTAAGAGATTCCCCGTTCTCAATACCGATTTAACTTAATGATTTTCAAAACAAAACGTTAAGCAAACAGTCATATTAAGAGATTCCCCATTCTTAATACTCATTTACCGAAACGACTTTCAAACAACATTAATTAAATAAGTCATTAAGAGATTCCCCGTTCTTAATACCGATTTAACTTAATGATTTTCAAAACAAAACGTTAAGCAAACAGTCATATTAAGAGATTCCCCATTCTTAATACTCATTTACCGAAACGACTTTCAAACAACATTAATTAAATAAGTCATTAAGAGATTCCCCGTTCTTAATACCGATTTAACTTAATGATTTTCAAAACAAAACGTTAAGCAAACAGTCATATTAAGAGATTCCCCATTCTTAATACTCATTTACCGAAACGACTTTCAAACAACATTAATTAAATAAGTCATTAAGAGATTCCCCGTTCTCAATACCGATTTAACTTAATGATTTTCAAAACAAAACGTTAAGCAAACAGTCATATTAAGAGATTCCCCATTCTTAATACTCATTTACCGAAACGACTTTCAAACAACATTAATTAAATAAGTCATTAAGAGATTCCCCGTTCTCAATACCGATTTAACTTAATGATTTTCAAAACAAAACGTTAAGCAAACAGTCATATTAAGAGATTCCCCATTCTTAATACTCATTTACCGAAACGACTTTCAAACAACATTAATTAAATAAGTCATTAAGAGATTCCCCGTTCTCAATACCGATTTAACTTAATGATTTTCAAAACAAAACGTTAAGCAAACAGTCATATTAAGAGATTCCCCATTCTTAATACTCATTTACCGAAACGACTTTCAAACAACATTAATTAAATAAGTCATTAAGAGATTCCCCGTTCTTAATACCGATTTAACTTAATGATTTTCAAAACAAAACGTTAAGCAAACAGTCATATTAAGAGATTCCCCATTCTTAATACTCATTTACCGAAACGACTTTCAAACAACATTAATTAAATAAGTCATTAAGAGATTCCCCGTTCTTAATACCGATTTAACTTAATGATTTTCAAAACAAAACGTTAAGCAAACAGTCATATTAAGAGATTCCCCATTCTTAATACTCATTTACCGAAACGACTTTCAAACAACATTAATTAAATAAGTCATTAAGAGATTCCCCGTTCTCAATACCGATTTAACTTAATGATTTTCAAAACAAAACGTTAAGCAAACAGTCATATTAAGAGATTCCCCATTCTTAATACTCATTTACCGAAACGACTTTCAAACAACATTAATTAAATAAGTCATTAAGAGATTCCCCGTTCTCAATACCGATTTAACTTAATGATTTTCAAAACAAAACGTTAAGCAAACAGTCATATTAAGAGATTCCCCATTCTTAATACTCATTTACCGAAACGACTTTCAAACAACATTAATTAAATAAGTCATTAAGAGATTCCCCGTTCTCAATACCGATTTAACTTAATGATTTTCAAAACAAAACGTTAAGCAAACAGTCATATTAAGAGATTCCCCATTCTTAATACTCATTTACCGAAACGACTTTCAAACAACATTAATTAAATAAGTCATTAAGAGATTCCCCGTTCTTAATACCGATTTAACTTAATGATTTTCAAAACAAAACGTTAAGCAAACAGTCATATTAAGAGATTCCCCATTCTTAATACTCATTTACCGAAACGACTTTCAAACAACATTAATTAAATAAGTCATTAAGAGATTCCCCGTTCTTAATACCGATTTAACTTAATGATTTTCAAAACAAAACGTTAAGCAAACAGTCATATTAAGAGATTCCCCATTCTTAATACTCATTTACCGAAACGACTTTCAAACAACATTAATTAAATAAGTCATTAAGAGATTCCCCGTTCTCAATACCGATTTAACTTAATGATTTTCAAAACAAAACGTTAAGCAAACAGTCATATTAAGAGATTCCCCATTCTTAATACTCATTTACCGAAACGACTTTCAAACAACATTAATTAAATAAGTCATTAAGAGATTCCCCGTTCTCAATACCGATTTAACTTAATGATTTTCAAAACAAAACGTTAAGCAAACAGTCATATTAAGAGATTCCCCATTCTTAATACTCATTTACCGAAACGACTTTCAAACAACATTAATTAAATAAGTCATTAAGAGATTCCCCGTTCTCAATACCGATTTAACTTAATGATTTTCAAAACAAAACGTTAAGCAAACAGTCATATTAAGAGATTCCCCATTCTTAATACTCATTTACCGAAACGACTTTCAAACAACATTAATTAAATAAGTCATTAAGAGATTCCCCGTTCTTAATACCGATTTAACTTAATGATTTTCAAAACAAAACGTTAAGCAAACAGTCATATTAAGAGATTCCCCATTCTTAATACTCATTTACCGAAACGACTTTCAAACAACATTAATTAAATAAGTCATTAAGAGATTCCCCGTTCTTAATACCGATTTAACTTAATGATTTTCAAAACAAAACGTTAAGCAAACAGTCATATTAAGAGATTCCCCATTCTTAATACTCATTTACCGAAACGACTTTCAAACAACATTAATTAAATAAGTCATTAAGAGATTCCCCGTTCTCAATACCGATTTAACTTAATGATTTTCAAAACAAAACGTTAAGCAAACAGTCATATTAAGAGATTCCCCATTCTTAATACTCATTTACCGAAACGACTTTCAAACAACATTAATTAAATAAGTCATTAAGAGATTCCCCGTTCTCAATACCGATTTAACTTAATGATTTTCAAAACAAAACGTTAAGCAAACAGTCATATTAAGAGATTCCCCATTCTTAATACTCATTTACCGAAACGACTTTCAAACAACATTAATTAAATAAGTCATTAAGAGATTCCCCGTTCTCAATACCGATTTAACTTAATGATTTTCAAAACAAAACGTTAAGCAAACAGTCATATTAAGAGATTCCCCATTCTTAATACTCATTTACCGAAACGACTTTCAAACAACATTAATTAAATAAGTCATTAAGAGATTCCCCGTTCTTAATACCGATTTAACTTAATGATTTTCAAAACAAAACGTTAAGCAAACAGTCATATTAAGAGATTCCCCATTCTTAATACTCATTTACCGAAACGACTTTCAAACAACATTAATTAAATAAGTCATTAAGAGATTCCCCGTTCTTAATACCGATTTAACTTAATGATTTTCAAAACAAAACGTTAAGCAAACAGTCATATTAAGAGATTCCCCATTCTTAATACTCATTTACCGAAACGACTTTCAAACAACATTAATTAAATAAGTCATTAAGAGATTCCCCGTTCTCAATACCGATTTAACTTAATGATTTTCAAAACAAAACGTTAAGCAAACAGTCATATTAAGAGATTCCCCATTCTTAATACTCATTTACCGAAACGACTTTCAAACAACATTAATTAAATAAGTCATTAAGAGATTCCCCGTTCTCAATACCGATTTAACTTAATGATTTTCAAAACAAAACGTTAAGCAAACAGTCATATTAAGAGATTCCCCATTCTTAATACTCATTTACCGAAACGACTTTCAAACAACATTAATTAAATAAGTCATTAAGAGATTCCCCGTTCTCAATACCGATTTAACTTAATGATTTTCAAAACAAAACGTTAAGCAAACAGTCATATTAAGAGATTCCCCATTCTTAATACTCATTTACCGAAACGACTTTCAAACAACATTAATTAAATAAGTCATTAAGAGATTCCCCGTTCTTAATACCGATTTAACTTAATGATTTTCAAAACAAAACGTTAAGCAAACAGTCATATTAAGAGATTCCCCATTCTTAATACTCATTTACCGAAACGACTTTCAAACAACATTAATTAAATAAGTCATTAAGAGATTCCCCGTTCTTAATACCGATTTAACTTAATGATTTTCAAAACAAAACGTTAAGCAAACAGTCATATTAAGAGATTCCCCATTCTTAATACTCATTTACCGAAACGACTTTCAAACAACATTAATTAAATAAGTCATTAAGAGATTCCCCGTTCTCAATACCGATTTAACTTAATGATTTTCAAAACAAAACGTTAAGCAAACAGTCATATTAAGA
The DNA here is from genome assembly GCF_000331145.2 of Cicer arietinum. NCBI lineage: Eukaryota > Viridiplantae > Streptophyta > Magnoliopsida > Fabales > Fabaceae > Cicer > Cicer arietinum. Next base: position 34,257,037 of record NC_021166.2, on the reverse strand, counting down.
GATTCCCCATTCTTAATACTCATTTACCGAAACGACTTTCAAACAACATTAATTAAATAAGTCATTAAGAGATTCCCCGTTCTCAATACCGATTTAACTTAATGATTTTCAAAACAAAACGTTAAGCAAACAGTCATATTAAGAGATTCCCCATTCTTAATACTCATTTACCGAAACGACTTTCAAACAACATTAATTAAATAAGTCATTAAGAGATTCCCCGTTCTCAATACCGATTTAACTTAATGATTTTCAAAACAAAACGTTAAGCAAACAGTCATATTAAGAGATTCCCCATTCTTAATACTCATTTACCGAAACGACTTTCAAACAACATTAATTAAATAAGTCATTAAGAGATTCCCCGTTCTTAATACCGATTTAACTTAATGATTTTCAAAACAAAACGTTAAGCAAACAGTCATATTAAGAGATTCCCCATTCTTAATACTCATTTACCGAAACGACTTTCAAACAACATTAATTAAATAAGTCATTAAGAGATTCCCCGTTCTTAATACCGATTTAACTTAATGATTTTCAAAACAAAACGTTAAGCAAACAGTCATATTAAGAGATTCCCCATTCTTAATACTCATTTACCGAAACGACTTTCAAACAACATTAATTAAATAAGTCATTAAGAGATTCCCCGTTCTCAATACCGATTTAACTTAATGATTTTCAAAACAAAACGTTAAGCAAACAGTCATATTAAGAGATTCCCCATTCTTAATACTCATTTACCGAAACGACTTTCAAACAACATTAATTAAATAAGTCATTAAGAGATTCCCCGTTCTCAATACCGATTTAACTTAATGATTTTCAAAACAAAACGTTAAGCAAACAGTCATATTAAGAGATTCCCCATTCTTAATACTCATTTACCGAAACGACTTTCAAACAACATTAATTAAATAAGTCATTAAGAGATTCCCCGTTCTCAATACCGATTTAACTTAATGATTTTCAAAACAAAACGTTAAGCAAACAGTCATATTAAGAGATTCCCCATTCTTAATACTCATTTACCGAAACGACTTTCAAACAACATTAATTAAATAAGTCATTAAGAGATTCCCCGTTCTTAATACCGATTTAACTTAATGATTTTCAAAACAAAACGTTAAGCAAACAGTCATATTAAGAGATTCCCCATTCTTAATACTCATTTACCGAAACGACTTTCAAACAACATTAATTAAATAAGTCATTAAGAGATTCCCCGTTCTTAATACCGATTTAACTTAATGATTTTCAAAACAAAACGTTAAGCAAACAGTCATATTAAGAGATTCCCCATTCTTAATACTCATTTACCGAAACGACTTTCAAACAACATTAATTAAATAAGTCATTAAGAGATTCCCCGTTCTCAATACCGATTTAACTTAATGATTTTCAAAACAAAACGTTAAGCAAACAGTCATATTAAGAGATTCCCCATTCTTAATACTCATTTACCGAAACGACTTTCAAACAACATTAATTAAATAAGTCATTAAGAGATTCCCCGTTCTCAATACCGATTTAACTTAATGATTTTCAAAACAAAACGTTAAGCAAACAGTCATATTAAGAGATTCCCCATTCTTAATACTCATTTACCGAAACGACTTTCAAACAACATTAATTAAATAAGTCATTAAGAGATTCCCCGTTCTCAATACCGATTTAACTTAATGATTTTCAAAACAAAACGTTAAGCAAACAGTCATATTAAGAGATTCCCCATTCTTAATACTCATTTACCGAAACGACTTTCAAACAACATTAATTAAATAAGTCATTAAGAGATTCCCCGTTCTTAATACCGATTTAACTTAATGATTTTCAAAACAAAACGTTAAGCAAACAGTCATATTAAGAGATTCCCCATTCTTAATACTCATTTACCGAAACGACTTTCAAACAACATTAATTAAATAAGTCATTAAGAGATTCCCCGTTCTTAATACCGATTTAACTTAATGATTTTCAAAACAAAACGTTAAGCAAACAGTCATATTAAGAGATTCCCCATTCTTAATACTCATTTACCGAAACGACTTTCAAACAACATTAATTAAATAAGTCATTAAGAGATTCCCCGTTCTCAATACCGATTTAACTTAATGATTTTCAAAACAAAACGTTAAGCAAACAGTCATATTAAGAGATTCCCCATTCTTAATACTCATTTACCGAAACGACTTTCAAACAACATTAATTAAATAAGTCATTAAGAGATTCCCCGTTCTCAATACCGATTTAACTTAATGATTTTCAAAACAAAACGTTAAGCAAACAGTCATATTAAGAGATTCCCCATTCTTAATACTCATTTACCGAAACGACTTTCAAACAACATTAATTAAATAAGTCATTAAGAGATTCCCCGTTCTCAATACCGATTTAACTTAATGATTTTCAAAACAAAACGTTAAGCAAACAGTCATATTAAGAGATTCCCCATTCTTAATACTCATTTACCGAAACGACTTTCAAACAACATTAATTAAATAAGTCATTAAGAGATTCCCCGTTCTTAATACCGATTTAACTTAATGATTTTCAAAACAAAACGTTAAGCAAACAGTCATATTAAGAGATTCCCCATTCTTAATACTCATTTACCGAAACGACTTTCAAACAACATTAATTAAATAAGTCATTAAGAGATTCCCCGTTCTTAATACCGATTTAACTTAATGATTTTCAAAACAAAACGTTAAGCAAACAGTCATATTAAGAGATTCCCCATTCTTAATACTCATTTACCGAAACGACTTTCAAACAACATTAATTAAATAAGTCATTAAGAGATTCCCCGTTCTCAATACCGATTTAACTTAATGATTTTCAAAACAAAACGTTAAGCAAACAGTCATATTAAGAGATTCCCCATTCTTAATACTCATTTACCGAAACGACTTTCAAACAACATTAATTAAATAAGTCATTAAGAGATTCCCCGTTCTCAATACCGATTTAACTTAATGATTTTCAAAACAAAACGTTAAGCAAACAGTCATATTAAGAGATTCCCCATTCTTAATACTCATTTACCGAAACGACTTTCAAACAACATTAATTAAATAAGTCATTAAGAGATTCCCCGTTCTCAATACCGATTTAACTTAATGATTTTCAAAACAAAACGTTAAGCAAACAGTCATATTAAGAGATTCCCCATTCTTAATACTCATTTACCGAAACGACTTTCAAACAACATTAATTAAATAAGTCATTAAGAGATTCCCCGTTCTTAATACCGATTTAACTTAATGATTTTCAAAACAAAACGTTAAGCAAACAGTCATATTAAGAGATTCCCCATTCTTAATACTCATTTACCGAAACGACTTTCAAACAACATTAATTAAATAAGTCATTAAGAGATTCCCCGTTCTTAATACCGATTTAACTTAATGATTTTCAAAACAAAACGTTAAGCAAACAGTCATATTAAGAGATTCCCCATTCTTAATACTCATTTACCGAAACGACTTTCAAACAACATTAATTAAATAAGTCATTAAGAGATTCCCCGTTCTCAATACCGATTTAACTTAATGATTTTCAAAACAAAACGTTAAGCAAACAGTCATATTAAGAGATTCCCCATTCTTAATACTCATTTACCGAAACGACTTTCAAACAACATTAATTAAATAAGTCATTAAGAGATTCCCCGTTCTCAATACCGATTTAACTTAATGATTTTCAAAACAAAACGTTAAGCAAACAGTCATATTAAGAGATTCCCCATTCTTAATACTCATTTACCGAAACGACTTTCAAACAACATTAATTAAATAAGTCATTAAGAGATTCCCCGTTCTCAATACCGATTTAACTTAATGATTTTCAAAACAAAACGTTAAGCAAACAGTCATATTAAGGACCTAAATGTTAATCCAATGACACAAATGAACATATTGGATGCACAAGATTAGTTAAAAACCCTAATTGGACAAGAAGATCTTAGGGAGGACGAAAATGACCTAAATATTCATCCTATGACACAAATGAACTTATTGGATGCACAAGATTGGTTAAAAACCTTAATTGGACAAGAATAAGTCTAGGGAGGATGAAAATGAGCTAAATGTTTATCCAATGACACAAACACACCTATTGGATGCACAAGATTTGTTAAAACCATAATTGAACTAGAATAAACTCAGGGAGGACGGAAATAACTTAAATGTTAATCCAATGACACAAATGAACTTATTAGATGCACAAGATAGGTTAAAAACCCTAATAGCACAAGAAAAAGCCTAGGAAGGACGAAAATGACCTAACTGTTCATCCAATGACACAAACACACCTATAGGATGCACAAGATTGGTTAAAAACCAAAATTGGACTAGAATAAACCTAGGGAGGACGAAAATGACGTAAATGTTAATCCAATGACACAAATGAACATATTGGATGCACAAGATTGGTTAAAAACCCTAATTGCACAAGAATAAACCTAGGGAGGACGAAAATGACCTAAATGTTCATCCAATGAGACAAACACACCTATTGGATGCACAAGGTTGGTTAAAATTCCTAATTGGACTAGAATAAGCCTAGGGAGGACGAAAATAATCTAAATGTTCATCCTATGACACAAATGAAATTATTGGATGCACAAGATTGGTTAAAAACCTTA
>NC_021166.2:34245321-34251886 GCF_000331145.2 Cicer arietinum | reverse complement strand
AAAAGAATAAGCCTAAGGAGGACGAAAATGACCTAAATGTTAATCCAATGACTCAAGCAAATCCATTGGGTGCAAGAGATTTGTTAAAACGTTAATTGGACTAGAATAAGCCTGGGGAGGAAGAAAATGACCTAAACGTTAATCCAATGTCACAAATGAACTTATTGGATGCACAAGATTGGTTAAAAACTCTAATTGGATTCGAATAAGCCTAAAGAGGATGAAAATTACTTTAATGTTAATCCAATGACACAAATGAACTTATTGGATGCACAAGATTGTTAAAAACCCTAAGTGTACTAGAATAAGCCTAGGGAGGACGAAGATGACCTAAATGTTAATACAATGACACAAATGAACTTATTGGATGCACAAGATTGGTTAAAAACCCTAATTGGACTAGAATAAGCCTAGGGAGGACGAAAATGGCCTAAATGTTAATCCAATGACACAAATGAACTTATTGGATGGACAAGATATGTTAAAAACCCTAATTAAAAAAGAATAAGTCTAGGGAGGAGAAATTGACCTAAATGTTAATCCAATGACACAAACACACCTATTGGATGCACAATATTAATTAAAAAACCCTAATTGGACTAGAATATGCCTAGGGAGGACGAAGATGACTAAAATATTAATCCAACGACACAAATGAACTTATTGGATGCACAAGATTGGTTAAAAACCCTAGTTGGACAAGAATAAGCCTTGGGAGGATGAAAATGACCTAAATGTTAATCCAATGACACAAACACAACTATTGGATGCACAATATTAATTAAAAAACCCTAATTGGACTAGAATATGCCTAGGGAGGACGAAGATGACTAAAATATTAATCCAACGACACAAATGAACTTATTGGATGCACAAGATTGGTTAAAAACCCTAGTTGGACAAGAATAAGCCTTGGGAGGATGAAAATGACCTAAATGTTAATCCAATGACACAAACACACCTATTGGATGCACAAGATTTCTTAAAAACCCTAATTGGAAAAGAATAAGCCTAAGGAGGACGAAAATGACCTAAATGTTAATCCAATGACTCAAGCAAATCTATTGGGTGCACAAGATTTGTTAAAACGCTAATTGGACTAGAATAAGCCTGGGGAGGACGAAAATGACCTAAACGTTAATCCAATGTCACAAATGAACTTATTGGATGCACAAGATTGGTTAAAAACTCTAATTGGATTCGAATAAGCCTAAAGAGGATGAAAATTACTTTAATGTTAATCCAATGACACAAATGAACTTATTGGATGCACAAGATTGTTAAAAACCCTAAGTGTACTAGAATAAGCCTAGGGAGGACGAAGATGACCTAAATGTTAATACAATGACACAAATGAACTTATTGGATGCACAAGATTGGTTAAAAACCCTAATTGGACTAGAATAAGCCTAGGGAGGACGAAAATGGCCTAGATGTTAATCCAATGACACAAATGAACTTCTTGGATGCACAAGATTGTTAAAAACCCTAAGTGTACTAGAATAAGCCTAGGGAGGACGAAGATGACCTAAATGTTAATACAATGACACAAATGAACTTATTGGATGCACAAGATTGGTTACACCTATTGGATGCACAATATTAATTAAAAAACCCTAATTGGACTAGAATATGCATAGGGAGGACGAAGATGACTAAAATATTAATCCAACGACACAAATGAACTTATTGGATGCACAAGATTGGTTAAAAACCCTAGTTGGACAAGAATAAGCCTAGGGAGGACGAAAATGACCAAAATGTTCCTCCAATGACACAAATGAACTTATTGGATGCACAAGATTGGTTAAAAACCTTAATTTGACCTAAATGTTAATCCAATGACTCAAGCACAACTATTGGGTGCACAACATTTGTTAAAACGCTAATTGGACTAGAATAAGCATAGGGAGGACGAAAATGACCTAAATGTTAATCCAATGTCACAAATGAACTTATTGGATGCACAAGATTGGTTAAAAACTCTTATTAGATTCGAATAAGCCTAAAAAGGACAAAAATTACCTAAATATTAATTAAATGACACAAATGAACTTATTGGATGCACAAGATTTATAAAAACCCTAAGTGTACTAGAATAAGCCTAGGGAGGACGAAGATGACCTTAATGTTAATACAATGACACAAATGAACTTATTGGATGCACAAGATTGGTTAAAAACCCTAATTGGACTAGAATAAGCCTAGGGAGGACGAAAATGGCCTAAATGTTAATCCAATGTCACAAATGAACTTATTGGATGCACAAGATTGGTTAAAAACTCTTATTAGATTCGAATAAGCCTAAAAAGGACAAAAATTACCTAAATATTAATTAAATGACACAAATGAACTTATTGGATGCACAAGATTTATAAAAACCCTAAGTGTACTAGAATAAGCCTAGGGAGGACGAAGATGACCTTAATGTTAATACAATGACACAAATGAACTCATCGGAAGCAAAAGATTGTTTAAAAACCCTAATTGGACTAGAATAAGCCTATGGAGGATGAAAATGACCTAAACGTTAATCAAATGACACAAATGAACTTATTGGATGCACAAGATTGGTTAAAACCCTAATTGGACTAGAATAAGCCTAGGGAGGACGAAAATGACCTAAATGTTAATCCAATGACACAAATGAACTTATTGGAAGCACAAGATTGGTTAAAAACCCTAATTGGAAAAGAATAAGCCTTGGTAGCTCGAAGATGACCTAAATATTAATCCAACGACACAAATGAACTTATTGGATGCACAAGATTTGTTAAAAACCCTAATTGGAAAAGAATAAGCCTACGGAGGACGAAAATGACCTAAATATTAATCCAATGACTCAAGCACAACTATTGGATGCACAAGATTGGTTAAAACCCTAATTGGACTAGAATAAGCCTAGGGAGGACGAAAATGGCCTAAATGTTAATCCAATGACACAAATGAACTTATTGGATGCACAAGATTGGTTAAAACCCTAATTGGACTAGAATAAGCCTATAGAGGACGAAGATGACCTAAATACTAATCCAATGACACAAATGAACTTATTGGATGCAAAAGATTGGTTAAAAAGCCTAATTGGACAAGAATAAGCCAACAGAGGATGAACACGACCTAAATGTTAATCCAATAACATAAACACGCCTATTGGATGCACAAGATTTGTTAAAAACCCTAATTGGAAATGAATAACGCCTAGGGAGGACAAAAATAACCTAAATGTTAATCCAATGAGACAAACACACCATTTGGATGCACAAGATTGATTAAAAAAAACCCTAATTGAATTAGAATAAGCCCAAAGAGGACGAAAATGACCTAAATGTTAATCCAATGACACAAACATACCTATTGGATGCACAAGATTGGTTAAAAAACCTAGTTGGACAAGAATAAGCCTTGGGAGGATGAAAATGACCTAAATGTTAATCCAATGACACAAACATACCTATTGGATGCACAAGATTGGTTAAAAACCCTAGTTGGACTAGAATAAGCCTAGGGAGCACGAAGATGACCTAAATATTAATCCAACGACACAAATGAACTTATTGGAAGCAGAAGATTGGTTAAAAAACCTAGTTGGACAAGAATAAGCCTTGGGAGGATGAAAATGACCTAAATGTTAATACAATGACACAAACACACATATTGGATGCACAAGATTTCTTAAAAACCCTAATTGGAAAAGAATAACCTTAAGGAGGACGAAAATGACCTAAATGTTTATCCAATGACTCAAGCACAACTAAGGGATGCACAAGATTTGTTAAAACCCTAATTGGACTAGAATAAGCCTAGGGAGGATGAAAATGACCTAAACGTTAATCAAATGACACAAATGAACTTATTGGATGCACAAGATTGGTTAAAAACCATACCTGGACAAGAATAAGCTTAGGGAGGATGAAAATTACCTAAATGTTAATCCAACGACACAAATGAACTTATTGGATGCACAAGATTGGTTAAAAACCCTAATTGGACAAGAATAAGCCTTGGTAGCACGAAGATGACCTAAATATTAATCCATAGACACAAATTAACTTATTGGATGCACAAGATTTGTTAAAAACCCTAATTGGAAAAGAATAAGCCTAAGGAGGACGAAAATGTCCTAAATGTTAATCCAATGACTCAAGCACAACTATTGGATGCACAAGATTGGTTAAAACCCTAATTGGACTAGAATAAGCCTAGGGAGGACGAAAATGATCTAAACGTTAATCAAATGACACAAATGAACTTATTGGATGCAAAACATTGGTTAAAAACTCTAATTGGACTAGAATAAGCCTATAGAGGACGAAGATGACCTAAATACTAATCCAATGACACAAATGAACTTATTGGATGCAAAAGGTTGATTAAAAACCCTAATTGGACAAGAATAAGCCTACAGAGGATGATAACGACCTAAATGTTAATCCAATGACACAAACACACCTATTGGATGCACAAGATTTGTTAAAAATCCTAATTGGAAAAGAATAAGCCTAAGGAGGACGAAAATGTCCTAAATGTTAATCCAATGAGACAAACACACCATTTGGATGCACAAGATTGGTTAAAACCCTAATTGGACTAGAATAAGCCTAGGGAGGATGAAAATGACCTAAATGTTAATCCAATGAGACAAACACACCATTTGGATGCACAAGATTGGTTAAAACCCTAATTGGACTAGAATAAGCCTAGGGAGGATGAAAATGACCTAAATGTTAATCCAATGACACAAACACACCTATTGGATGCACAAGATTTGTTAAAAATCCTAATTGGAAAAGAATAAGCCTAGGGTGGACAAAAATAACCTAAATGTAATCCAATGACCCAAACACACCATTCGGATGCACAAGATTGATTAAAAAAAACCCTAATTGGATTCGAATAAGCCGAAGGAGGACGAAAATGACCTAAATGTTAATCCAATGATACAAACACACTTATTGGATGCACAAGAATGGTTAAAAAACCCTAATTGGACTAGAATAAGCCTAGGGAGGACGGAAATGGCCTAAATGTTAATCCAACGACACAAATGAACTTATTGGGTGCACAAGATTGGTTAAAAACCCTAGTTGCACAAGAATAAGCCTTGGGAGGATGAAAATGCCCTAAATGTTAATCCAATGACACAAACAAACCTATTGGATGCACAAGATTTCTTAAAAACCCTAATTGGAAAAGAATAAGCCTAAGGAGGACGAAAATGTCCTAAATGTTAATCCAATGACTCAAGCACAACTATTGGATGCACAAGATTGGTTAAAACCCTAATTGGACTAGAATAAGCCTAGGGAGGACGGAAATGGCCTAAATGTTAATCCAACGACACAAATGAACTTATTGGGTGCACAAGATTGGTTAAAAACCCTAGTTGCACAAGAATAAGCCTTGGGAGGATGAAAATGCCCTAAATGTTAATCCAATGACACAAACAAACCTATTGGATGCACAAGATTTCTTAAAAACCCTAATTGGAAAAGAATAAGCCTAAGGAGGACGAAAATGACCTAAATGTTAATTCAGTGACTCAAGCACAACTATTTGTAAGACATGAGCTTCCCTGATCATGTTTTTGATTTAATTCCCAAACATACAGTACATATAAAATATTTGATTGATCTAATGATTTGAATGCAGAAACATTTCAGGCAAACAAGCAGACACCATACACTTGGAACAAAAGCTTGCAACTCAAGGAATCAACCAAAGTTGGAGGATATGCTTGAGAAAGATGCAATTATATGTTATGTAATTAGGTGTCATAGTAGTTAGGTTGTTAGACTAATCACTATGGTCTCATTCCTAAGTATTTGCCAATGAATATAAATCAATCAACAAATAAGTCAATTGTTGAATCAATTGATAAAACGATTGTCTGACTCAGAACAAGTGTTTTCACTACATCAATCGATTGGGCAATCGATTAGTTTAAAGTTTTTAGTGAAACCTGAGTTCTGGGATAAATCCAATCAATTGGACAATCGATTGGGAAATCAATTGATCAATCGATTTTACAAGTCTCAGAACCAACCATGTATGGAATCAATCGATTGACAAATCGATTGGGACAAAGTTTTAAAATCAGGAATAAGTTCTGTGATGCAGTAAATCGATTGAGACATCAATTGATTGAGATTTCTTATACTCCAAGATTTAGGCAATCGATTGCAAATTAATCATTTATTAGAATAACTTTGATTAAATCGATTGGCACATAGATTTTGTCCAAATGGCTGAAGTTCTGTAACAAGCACAATCGATTGGCAAATCGATTGACGTTTATGTCTGAGTCATTGTGATCAGCACAATCGATTGGCAAATCGATGGATGTGAAAATCTGAGTCACTGTGATCAGCACAATCGATTGACAAACCGATTGAAGCTAATGTTTAAGTTACAGAATGGATTCAGCTCAATGCCAAATCGATTATGACTGTGATTATGAAATTGACTGAGCAATCGATTGTTTTGATCTCGTTGTTGGAACAAAACATCTATAATCGATTACTCAATCGATTCTGATAAAATCATAGTATCAGTTCTGATTGAT
>NC_021166.2:34242364-34244331 GCF_000331145.2 Cicer arietinum | reverse complement strand
TTTCGATTATTGCTCCTGAATATATTCCGCTGTGATTCTTTGATAATTTGTTTAATAACTCTCATATCTTTAGACTAACAGAGGCCATCATTATTAACAATTGGCATCAAGAGCCTGTTCTTTGTGTATACTAACTGTCATCAAGAATAAAATGTCCTCTGCAGATTTTCTAGGAGAAGGAGCATCATTGACAAGACCTCCAACATTCAATGGAGCAGCATACATGTATTGGAAGGAAATGATGCTGATCTTTCTTGAAGCATGCAGCCTTGACGTTCTTGAAGCTGTTATAGAAGGTCCCTTTGTACCAACTTTAGCTGGCACAGGTGAATCAGCAATTCCCAAACCCAGATCAGACTGGTCTGAGGATGACAAGAAAAAGGTTGGATACAATGCTAAGGCCAAAAACATCATAACCTCTGCCTTAAGCGCCGACGAGTTCTTTAGGGTGTCAAACTGCAAGACAGCTAAGGAAATGTGGGACACACTTCAGGAAACACATGAAGGTACTACAGATGTCAAAAGAGCCAGAACAAATACTCTAATGCATGAGTATGAATTGTTCAACATGAAGAAGGATGAGTCAATCAATGACTTGCAAACAAGGTTCACTCATATCATCAATAATCTACATGCTCTAGGAAAAATCGTGGATAATGAGCAACAAATAGGAAAGGTAATGAGGTGTCTAACAAGGGAATGGCAACCCAAGATAACTGCCATTGCTGAATCAAATGACCTCACACACATGACTATTGCTACTCTATTTGGAAAGCTCAGGGAGCATGAGATGGAACTGCACAGATTAGATGAGTCAGAACAGCCTAATAGAAAAAGTAAAGGACTTTCATTGAAGGCTCAAACTCACAAAGTGAAATCTGAACCAGATACTGATGATTCAAAAAGTGAATCTGATGAAGAGCCTGAGATAGGTTTGTTGGTCAGAAAGTTCAAGAAATTTCTGAAAAAGAAAGATGGCAAGTCAGGAAAGCCCTCAAGCTCAAAGACTCATGACAACAAAATTACATGTTTTGAATGTGGAAAGACTGGACACATCAAATCAGAATGCTTCCAGCTACAAAACAAAAACAAAACTTCAAAGGCCAAAAGAAATCATCCACCTCCCAAGACCAGAAAAGCTTATATTGCCTGGAACGACAATGATGAAGATTCATCAGCCTCTTCAGAAGATGAAGAAGCCAATTTGTGTCTCATGGCAAATACAGAATCAGATTCTGACAGTGAGGTAAGCTCTCAATTTAATCCATCTTATAATGAACTCTATGATGCATTTAATGAATTGCATGATGAATATGTGAATGTACTTAAACAATTGATTAGTACTAAGAAACTATTAGAAGAAAAATGCATGATGTATGATGAGATTAATTTGAAAAATAAGTCTCTTAAAGACATAAATGAAGATTTGAAAAAAGAAGCATGTGCATTGAAATGTGATTTGGATAAGTTTAACAATGGTAGAAATAACTTAGATATGCTTCTTAGAAATCAATGAAATCTTAATGTTAGATCTGGACTTGGATATAAACAAAATAGAAAGGTTAAAAGGAATAAAAAATTTGTTAGTTCAAATCTAGATTCATCCTCTGCTGTTGTATGCCATTTTTGTTGTAAAAAAGGCCATAAAATTTTTAATTGCAAACAAAGAAAACTGGCCAATAGAGGATGGAAACAGATTTGGAAAGTTAACTCACAAGTATTTGAAGCTAATCTCCAGGACCCAATTTATATTGGGTACCTAAAACCAAAACTTGAATTACTTTTGCAGGTATGCTTGACATCCAGAACTCAATCATGGTATCTAGACAGTGGATGTTCCAAGCATATGACTGGAGACAAGTCAAAGTTCTTGTCTCTGAACTTAAAAGATGGTGGATTTGTCAAATATGGTGACAACAACAAAGGGAAGATCCTAGGCATTGGAGATATAGGAAGCAAATCAACTG
>NC_021166.2:34241558-34242344 GCF_000331145.2 Cicer arietinum | reverse complement strand
AGTTGATACATATGGATCTTTTTGGTCCATCTCAGGTTAGAAGTTTTGGAGGGAACTTATATGGTTATGTGTTGGTAGATGATTACTCTAGGTTCACCTGGACATTTTTTCTGACTCACAAGAGTGAGGCATTCTCAGTTTTTCAAAAATTTGCTATTTTAGTTCAAAATGAGAAAAACCAGAAGATTATATCCATCAAAAGTGATCATGGTGGGGAATTCCAGAATGATTGCTTTAATTCTTACTGTGAACAGAATGGAATTCATCATCTATACTCAACCCCTAGAACTCCACAGCAAAATGGAGTAGTAGAGAGGAAGAATAGGTCCTTAGAGGAACTAGCTAGGACTATGCTTAAGGACTCAAACCTTCCTAAATACTTTTGGGCTGATGCTATAAACACTGCCACACATGTAGTGAATAGGGTTCTTATTAGACCTATACTTAGAAAGACTCCCTATGAGTTATACAAGGGTAGAAAACCAAACATATCTTACTTTAGAGTCTTTGGGTGTAAGTGCTTTGTTTTAAACAATGGTGAAGAACATCTAGGTAAGTTTGATCCTAAGGCAGATGAGGGTATCTTTCTAGGTTATTCCCAGTCTAGTAAAGCCAATAGAATCTACAATAAAAGAACCAAAACTATAGAGGAATCAATTCATGTTAAATTTGATGAATTGTTTGTTGAAAACTTGAACAACATTCCTCCTATAGTTGGTAACTCTTTGGATGATATTGTAGAATCTGAACCAATAGAACCTAGTGAACCTGTACCTCCAACCAACC
>NC_021166.2:34231649-34240638 GCF_000331145.2 Cicer arietinum | reverse complement strand
AAAGCAAGAATGGCATTTTCCTAAGTCAAACCAAATACTGCAATGATCTTTTAAAGAAGTTTGGTTTTGATAAATTTAAATCCATTGATACACCTATGAGTCAAGCCTGTTACTTAGATAGAGATGAGCAAGGTAAAACTGTAGATGTGACTGTGGAGGACAAGATTGGTTAAAAAAATCTAATTGGACTAGAATAAGCCTATGGAGGACGAAGATGACCTAAATACTAATCCAATGACACAAATGAACTTATTGAATGCACAAGATTGGTTAAAAACCCTAATTGGACAAGAATAAGCCTATGGAGGACTAAAATGACCTAAATGTTCATCCAATGACACAAATGAACTTATTGAATGCACAAGATTGGTTAAAAACCCTAATTGGACAAGAATAAGCCTACAGATGATGAAAATGACCTAAATGTTAATCCAATGACACAAACACACCTATTGGATGCATAAGATTTGTTAAAATCCCTAATTGGAAAAGAATAAGTCTAGGGAGGATGAAATTGACCTAAATGTTAATCCAATGACACAAACACACCTATTGGATGCACAATATTGATGAAAAAACCCTAATTGGACTAGAATAAGACTAGGGAGGATGAAGATGACCAAAATATTAATCCAATGACACAAATGAACTTATTGGATGTACAAGATTGGTTAAAAACCCTAACTGGAAAAGAATAAGCCAAGGGAGGATGAAAATGACCTAAATGTTAATCCAATGACTCAAATAAACTTATTGGGTGCAAAGGTTTGGTTAAAAATCCTAATTGGACTAGAATAAGCCTAAGGAGGACGAAGATGACGTAAATATTAATCCAATGACACAAATGAACTAATTCGATGCACTAGATTGGTTAAAAACCCTAATTGGACAAGAATAAGTCTACAGAGGATGAAAATGACATAAATGTTAATCCAATGACTCAAATGAACTTATTGGACTAGTATAAGATTGGTTAAAAACCCTAATTGGATAAGAATAAGCCTAGGGAGGATGAAAATGAGCTAAATGTTAATCCAATGATACAAACACACCTATTGGATGCATAAGATTTGTTATAAACCCTATTTGTAAAAGAATAAGCCTAGGGAGGACGAAAATAACCTAAATGTTAATCCCATGACACAAACACACCTATTGGATGCACAAGATTGGTTAAAAACCTTAATTGGACAAGAATAAGCCTAAGGAGGACGAAAATGACCTAAATGTTAATCCAATGACACAAACACACCTATTGGATGCACAAGATTGGTTAAAAACCCTAATTAGACTAGAGTAAGACTAGGGCGCACGAAGATGACCTAAATATTAATCCAAAGACACAAATGAACTTATTGGATGCACAAGATTGGTTAAAACCCTAGTTGGACTAGAATAAGCCTTGGGAGGATCAAAATGACCTTAATGTAAATCTAATGACACAAACACACCTATTGGATGCACAAGATTTATTAAAAACCCTAATTGGAAAAGAATAAGCCTAAGGAGGACGAAAATGACCTAAATGTTAATCCAATGACTGAAGCACAACTATTGGATGCACAAGATTGGTTAAAAACCCTAATTAGACTAGAGTAAGCCTAGGGCGCACGAAGATGACCTAAATATTAATCCAAAGACACAAATGAACTTATTGGATGCACAAGATTGGTTAAAACCCTAGTTGGACTAGAATAAGCCTTGGGAGGATCAAAATGACCTTAATGTAAATCTAATGACACAAACACACCTATTGGATGCACAAGATTTATTAAAAACCCTAATTGGAAAAGAATAAGCCTAAGGAGGACGAAAATGACCTAAATGTTAATCCAATGACTGAAGCACAACTATTGGATGCACAAGATTGGTTAAAACCCTAATTGGACTCGAATAACCCTTGGGAGGATGAAAATGACCTAAACGTTAATCCAATGACACAAATGACTTATTGGATGCACAACATTGGTTAAAAACTCTAATTGGGCTAGAATAAGCCTTTAGAGGACGAAGATGACCTAAATACTTATCCAATGACACAGTTCAACTTATTGGATGCAAAAGATTTGTTAAAAACCCTAATTAGACAAGAATAAGCCTATAGAGGATGAAAATGACCTAAATGTTAATCCAATGACACAAACACACCTATTGGATGCACAAGATTTGTCAAAATCCCTAATTAGAAAAGAATAAGTCTAGGGAGGATGAAATTAACCTAAATGTTAATCCAATGACACAAACACACCTATTGGATGCATAATATTGATGAAAAAACCCTAATTGGACTAGAATAAGCCTAGGGAGGATGAAGATGACCAAAATATTAATCCAATGACACAAATGAACTTATTGGATGTACAAGATTGGTTAAAAACCCTAATTGGACAAGAATAAGCCAAGGGAGGATGAAAATGACCTAAATGTTAATCCAATGACTCAAATAAACTTATTGGATGCAAAGGTTTGGTTAAAAACCCTAATTGGACTAGAATAAGCCTAAGGAGGACGAAGATGACGTAAATATTAATCCAAGGACACAAATGAACTTATTGGATGCACAAGTTTGGTTAAAAACCCTAATGGGACAAGAATAAGTCTACAGAGGATGAAAATGGCCTAAATGTTAATCCAATGATTCAAATGAACTTATTGTACTAGAATAAGATTGGTTAAAAACCCTGATTGGAAAAGAATAAGACTAAGGAGGACGAAAATGACCTAAATGTTAATTCAATGACTGAAGCACAACCATTGGATGCCCAAGATTGGTTAAAACCTAATTGGACTCAAAAAACCTTGGGAGGACGAAAAAGACCTAAACGTTAATCCAATGACACAAATGACTTATTGGATGCACAACATTGGTTAAAAACTCTAATTGGATTAGACTAAGCCTATGGAGGACGAAGATGACCAAAATATTATTCCAATGACACAAATGAACTTATTGGATGCACAAGATTGGTTAAAAACCCTAACTGGACAAGAATAAGCCTACAGAGGATGAAAATGACCTAAAGTTAATCCAATGATACAAAGACACCTATTGGATGCACAAGATTTGTTAAAAACCATAATTGGAAAAGAAAAAGCCTACATAGGATGAAAATGTCCTAAATGTTAATCCAATAACACAAACATACCTATTGGATGCACAAGATTTGTTAAAACCCCAATTGGAAAAGCATAAGTCTAGGGAGGACGAAATTGACCTAAATGTTAATCCAATGACACAAACACACCTATTGCATGCACAATATTGATGAAAAAAACCCTAATTGGACTAGAAAAAGCCTATGGAGGACGAACATGACCAAAATATTAATCCAATGACACAAATGAACTTATTGGATATTCAAGATTGGTTAAAAAGCCTAACTGGACAAGAATAAGTCAAGGGAGGATGAAAATGACCTAAATGTTAATCCAATAACTCAAATAAACTTATTGGATGCACAAGTTTGGTTAAAAACCCTAACTGGACTAGCATAAGCCTAAGGAGGATGAAGATGACGTAAATATTAATCCAATGATACAAATGAACTTATTGGATGCACAAGATTGGTTAAAAACCCTTATTGGACAAGAATAAGCCTATAGAGGTTGAAAATGACCTAAATGTTAATCCAATGACTCAAATGAACTTATTGGACTAGAATAACATTGGTTAAAAACCCTAATTGGATAAGAATAAGCCTGGGGGGGATGAAAATGACCTAAATGTGAATCCAATGATACAAACACACCTATTGGATGCATAAGATTTGTTAGAAACCCTAATTAAAAAAGAATAAGCCTAGGGATGACGAAAATAACCTAAATGTTAATCCAATGACACAAACACACCTATTGGATGCACAAGATTGGTTAGAAAACCTAATTGGATTAGAATAAGCCCAAGATGGACGAAAATGACCTAAATGTTAATCCAATGACACAAACAAACCTATTGGATGCACAAGATTGGTTAAAAATCCTAATTAGACTAGAATAAGCCTAGGGAGCACGAAGATGACCTAAATATTAATCCAACGACACAACTGAACTTATTGGATGCACAAGATTGGTTAAAACCCTTGTTAAAAAAGAATAAGCCTAGGGATGACGAAAATAACCTAAATGTTAATCCAATGACACAAACACACCTATTGGATGCACAAGATTGGTTAGAAAACCTAATTGGATTAGAATAAGCCCAAGATGGACGAAAATGACCTAAATGTTAATCCAATGACACAAACAAACCTATTGGATGCACAAGATTGGTTAAAAATCCTAATTAGACTAGAATAAGCCTAGGGAGCACGAAGATGACCTAAATATTAATCCAACGACACAACTGAACTTATTGGATGCACAAGATTGGTTAAAACCCTTGTTGGACAAGAATAAGCCTTGGGAGGACGAAAATGACCTAAATGTTAATCCAATGACACAAACACACCTATTGGATACACAAGATTTATTAAAAACCCTAATTTTAAAAGAATAAAATAAGCCTAGGGAGGACGAAAACAACCAAAATGTTAATCCAATGACACAAACACTTCTATTGGATGCACAAGATTGGTTAAAAACCCTAATTGGACTAGAATAAGTCTAGGGAGGATGAAAATGACCTAAATGTTAATCCAATGACTCAAATGAACTTATTGGATGCACAAGATTGGTTAAAAACCCTAATTGGACTAGAATAAGCCTAAGGAGGACGAAGATGACGTAAATATTAATCCAATGCACAAATGAACTTATTGGATGCACAAGATTGGTTAAAAACCATAATTGGACAAGAATAAGCCTAGGGAGGATGAAAATGACCTAAATGTTAATCCAACGATACAAACACACCTATTGGGTGCATAAGATTTGTTAAAAACCCTAATTGGAAAATAATAAGCCTATGGAGGACAAAAATGACCTAAATGTTAATCCAATGACTCAAACACACCTATTGGATGCACAAGATGGATAAAAACCCTAATGGGACTAGAATAAGCCTAGGGAGGACGAAAATGACGTAAATATTAATCCAATGACACAATGAACTTATTGGATGCACAAGATTGGTTAAAAACCCTAATTGGACAAGAATAAGCCTAGGGAGAACGAAAATGACCTAAATGTTCATCCAATGACACAAATGAACTTATGGGATGCACAAGATTGGTTAAAAACTCTAATTGGACAAGAATAAGCCTAGGGAGAACGAAAATGACCTAAATGTTCATCCAATGACACAAATGAACTTATTGGATGCACAAGATTTGTTAAAAACCCTAATTGGACAAGAATAAGCCTACAGAGGATGAAAATGACCTAAATGTAATCCAATGACACAAACACACCAATTGGATGCACAAGATTTGTTAAAAACCCTAATTGGAAAAGAATAAGCCTAGGGAGGACGAAGATGACCTAAATGTTAATCCAATGACCCAAACACACCAATTGGATGCACAAGATTGGTAAAAACCCTAATGGGATTAGAATAATCCTAAGGAGGACGAAAATGACCTAAATGTTAATCCATTGCCACAATGAACTTATTGGATGCACAAGATTGGTTAAAAACCCTAATTGGACTAGAATAAGCCTAGGGAGGATGAAAATGACCTAAATATTAATCCAATGCACACATGAACTTATTGGATGCACAAGATAAAACCATAATTGGACAAGAATAAGCCTAGGGAGGATGAAAATGACCTAAATATTAATCCAATGCACACATGAACTTATTGGATGCACAAGATAAAACCATAATTGGACAAGAATAAGCCTAGGGAGGATGAAAATGACCTAAATATTAATCCAATGCACACATGAACTTATTGGATGCACAAGATTGGTTAAAAACCCTAATTGGACTAGAATAAGCCTACAGAGGACGAAGATGACATAAATATTAATCCAATGACACAAATGAACTTTTTGGATGCACAAGATTGGTTAAAAACTCTAATTGGACAAGAATAAGCCTACAGAGGATGAAAATGACCTAAATATTAATCCAATGACACAAACACACCTATTGGATGCACAAGATTTGTTAAAAACCCTAATTGGAAAAGAATAAGCTTAGGGAGGACGAAAATGACCTAAATGTTAATCTAATGACACGAACACACCTATTGGATGCACAAGATTGATTAAAAAAAACCTAATTGGACTAGAATAAACCTAGGGAGGACGAAGATGACCAAAATATTAATCCAATGACACAAATGAACTTAATGAATGCACAAGATTGGTTAAAAACCATAACTGGACTAGAATAAGCCTAAGGAGGACGAAGATGAGGTAAATATTAATCCAATGACACAAATGAACTTATTGGATGCACAAGATTGGTTACAAACTCTAATGGGACAAAAATAAGCCTAGGGAGGACGAAAATGACCAAAATGTTAATCCAATGACACAAATGAACTTATTGGATGCACAAGATTGGTTACAAACTCTAATGGGACAAAAATAAGCCTAGGGAGGATGAAAATGACCTAAATGTTAATCGAATTGCACAAACACACCTATTGGATGCACAAGATTTGTTAAAAACCCTAATTGCAAAAGAATAATCCTAGGGAGGACGAAAATAACTTAAATGTTAATCCAATGACACAAACACACCTATTGGATGCAGAAGATTGGTTAAAAACCCAAATTGGATTAGAATAAGCACAAGGGGGACGAAAATGACCCAAATGTTAATCCAATGACACAAACACACCTATCAGATTCATAAGATGTGTTAAAAACCTTAATTGGACTAGAATAAGCCTAGGGAGCACGAAGATGACCTAAATATTAATCGAACGACCCAAATGAACTTATTGGATGTACAAGATTTGTTAAAAACCCTAATTGGACTAAATAAGCCTAGGGAGGACGAAAATGACCTACATGTTAATCCAATGACACAAATGAACTTATTGGATGCCCAAGATTGATTAAAAACCCTGATTGGACTAGAATAAGCCTAGGGAGGACGAAGATGACCTAAATATTAATCCAATGACACAAATCAACTTATTGGATGCACAGTATTGGTTAAAACCCTAGTTGGAGAAGAATAAGCCTTGGGCGGATGAAAATGACCTAAATGTTAATCCAATTACACAAATACACCTATTGGATGCACAAGATGTGTTAAAAACCCTAATTGGAAAAGAATAAGCCTAAGGAGGACGAAAATGACCTAAATGTTAATCCAATTACACAAATACACCTATTGGATGCACAAGATGTGTTAAAAACCCTAATTGGAAAAGAATAAGCCTAAGGAGGACGAAAATGACCTAAATGTTAATCCAATGACACAAATGAACTTATTGGATGCACAATGTAACACCCCGATTTTTTTTTTTCTTTTTTTTTTTTCAAAAACAAATTCATGAAACAAAGAATAATTAAGTAGAATACCTTTGGATAATTATATAAGTCAATATAATTGATACGCAGCGGAATAGTTTTTTGAAATATGAGTCCAAAGTATTTACACAACAGCCAGTGATACATGGAATCCATTAACATAAGATGTCGTGCTGACAATATTAGTAAAGATACAATCTTCCAATTTAAAATAAACGCAATCCAAAATAAAGACATCTGTTCCCTCTATGTCAACCTAATCTGATCATTCTACCAAAAAAATTATACACCCTGAGTGATCTCCACGCACCCCGTAAGATCATCCTAACTTAGCTCCAGTCAGGCGTTCCCGTCTACATTCCCATCCACAGGGTACGAACCGATAGGATTGTCCTGACTCTCATCTGGGGGCAAAGCCCAGATTTCCACAATAGTTGTAAAGAGTCACCAATCGAAATTAACAGTAAACACATAACATTTAAGTTTTTGAATGCACAAAATAACCTTTCCACTAAGCATGCACCTTAAAAGGATTTTCCATATGCTAAAAGTTCACATAATACTTGCCAAATGAAAATGAAGTCAAAATAAGTCTTAAATCAATCAAGTAATAAACATCTGGCCAATCCATTGATGAACCAATTGAGTAATCGATCATCTAACTCAAAATAAGATTTTCCACTAAGCCAATCGATTTGGATGAAGGGTTTTAGTGAAAACTGAACTCTGGGCTTAATTCAATCGATTGGGAAATCGATTGAATGAATAACTGAGCCCTTATATTAATACCAATCGGTTTCCAAATCGATTTTGTCAAAATGGCTGAGCTCCTGTAATGGCCAAATCGATTGGCAAATCGATTTTGTCAAAATGGCTGAGCTCCTGTAATGAATCCAATCGATTGCCAAATCGATTTTGAGGAATAGCTTTTAATAGAATCGATTTGGGAATCGATTTCCCTGCATGTTTTTCTTAAAACTACATAAACTAACTCAATCACATTCACACACAACTCCAAAACATAACACTTAGCAATTTCCACACAATCACCACGACAACTTGAGTTTCGAAACAGTTTTACAATCAATTTCACTTACACACAATTTGTTCCAAAACATAGATACTTAGTACAATCTTCACAATCACAATGACATCTCAAGTTCAAACACTCAATCATACACTTGAATCAAACACGACTCGTGTGTCAAGCATCCTAATGCAATGCGTATATGCAAAAATGCATGGACTCGGAATTCCAAACCAAAACCCTCCTCGAAGGGCCGTAAATCATAATTGTATCGCCTATTGCAGGCCAAAGTACCAATTACCAAGGTGCCACCTATCACGGGTCTGCACGATTTACTAAAAAGCGTAAACCATAAACGTACTGCCTATCACGGGCCCGTACCGTTTACCGAGGTGCCACCTATCACGGGTTTGCACGGTTTACTAAAAAGAACGTAAATTGTAAATGTACCGCCTATCACAGGCCAAAGTACTATTTACCAAGGTGCCACATATCACGGGTCTGCACAATTTACAAAAACATAAATCATAAATGCACCGCCTATCACAGACCAAAGTACTATTTATCAAGGTGCCACCTATCACGGGT
>NC_021166.2:34231018-34231497 GCF_000331145.2 Cicer arietinum | reverse complement strand
CGTTTAACTCTAATGGTTTTCAAATTCCACACAAAACAAACTCAAACATATTATCAAATTCAATCCACGATTCACACCAAAACAAATCAATTCATTTCTCCACAAAATTCAACCATACACATATCAAATTTCATAAGCATGAATTATGAACACGTCAAACTTCATTTACTCAAATTCATACACCAATGGGTTAAATTCATTTTCCGCGAAACATTCATCAATATCACAAAAACCTAACTCTAAGATTTTACCCATAAAGCCTTAAATTCATTTTCCCCAAATCAACACTTTACCCCTAATAAATTCTTTTCCACACAACCACAGATAAGTCCCTAAATGCAAACTAGAAGTTTGGAAGGAGCCCTTACCTTCACGTTAGCTTTAACGTGTGATTACGGTACCGCGAGTAAATCCGGTAAAATCTCCGCTCACGACATCGCTTCCAAAGTTGGTTCCCTAGCACCGTAGCGTGGTAGTGA
>NC_021166.2:34221652-34231004 GCF_000331145.2 Cicer arietinum | reverse complement strand
GTTTGTGTTTGACGGTTTTGAAATCCCTAACACCGTTTTTCTTCGTTTTCGAAACAACGAGGAAGTATGAAGTTGAGAAATCCTTGCTTTCTTACCCACTAAGCCTTGGGTTTCTATTCTTGAACAAAAGGAAGAAGCGAAAATTAAAATGGAAAAAGGAGGAAGAAGGGGGTCACGCGAGGCAGAGGAAGAAGATGGATTTTGCTTTCTTTCTTTCCCTTTTCCTTTCTATTTCTTTTCTTTCAATTTCCTTCTCTTTTCCCTCCACACAAACATATATATATGTATTTATATATATTAATTACTTTTAACAAATCTCTCCAAATATCTAGATATTTATTAAAATTACCATTTCACCCATAAGGCATTAAATTCTTCGTAAAGGATTCACCGTACTTAATTTAATTTATTTATCGACGAGTAATTTTAATCGGGCATCAAATATCTTTTTGATCATATAAACTCCAAAATATTAATAACTTTGGTTAAAAAGCCTCCGAGTTCAATACCAAAATACACTAAAATCAAGAATACGGAGTTCAATACCAAAATACACTAAAATACATAAAGTATACTTTAAAATTATGGGTCTTACACACAAGATTGGTTAAAACCCCTAATTAGATAAGAATAAGACTACAGAGGATGAAAATGACCTAAATGTTAATCCAATGACACAAACACACATATTGGTTGCACAAGATTTGTTAAAAACCCTAATTGGAAAAGAATAAGCCTAGGGAGGACGAAAATAACCTAAATGTTAATCCAGTACACAAACACACCATTTGGATGCACACAAATTTATTAAAAAAAACCCTAATTAAACTAGAATAAGCCTAAGGAGAACGAAGATGACGTAAATATTAATCCAACGAAACAAATGAACTTATTGGATGCACAAGATTGGTTAAAAACCCTAATTGGACAAGAATAAGCCTAGGGAGGATGAAAATGACTTAAATGTTAATCCAATGAGACAAACACACCTATTAGATGCACAAGATTTATTAAAAAAAACCCTAATTGGACTAGAATAAGCCTAGGGATGACGAAGATGACGTAAATATTAATCCAACGAAACAAATGAACTTATTGGATGCACAAGATTGGTTAAAAACCCTAATTGGACAAGAATAAGCCTAGGGAGGATGAAAATGACTTAAATGTTAATCCAATGAGACAAACACACCTATTAGATGCACAAGATTTATTAAAAAAAACCCTAATTGGACTAGAATAAGCCTAGGGATGACGAAGATGACGTAAATATTAATCCAATGACACAAATGAACTTATTGGATGCACAAGATTGGTTAAAAACCCTAACTGGACAAGAATAAGCCTAGGGAGGATGAAAATGACCTAAATGTTAATCCAATGACTCAAATGAACTTATTGGATGCACAAGATTAGTTAAAAACCCTAATTGGACTAGACTAAGCCTATGGAGGACGAAGATGATGTAAATATTAATCCAATGACAGAAATTAACTTATTGGATGCACAAGATTTGTTAAAAACCCTAATTGGATAAGAATAAGCCTAGGGAGGACAAAAATAACCTAAATGTTAATCCAATGACACAAATACACCTATTGGATGCACAAGATTGGTAAAAAACTCTAATTGGATTAGAATAAGCCCAAGAAGAACGAAAATGACCTAAATGATAATCCAACGACACAAAGACACCTATTGGATGCACAAGATTGGTTAAAAACCCTAATTGGACTAGAATAAGCCTCGGGAGCACGAAGATGACCTAAATATTAATCCAACGACACAAATGAACTTATTGGATGCACAAGATAGGTTAAAAACCCTAATTGGACTAGAATAAGCCTAGGGAGCATGAAGATGACCTAAATATTAATCCAATGACACAAATGAACTTATTGGATGCACAAGATTGGTTAAAAACCCTAATTTGACTAGAATAAGCCTAATGAGGACGAAGATGGCGTATATATTAATCTAATGATACAAATGAACTTATTGGATACACAAGATTTGTTAAAAACCCTAATTGGATAAGAATAAGCCTAGGGAGGACAAAAATAACCTAAATGTTAATCCAATGACACAAATACACCTATTGGATGCACAAGATTGGTTAAAAACTCTAATTGGATTAGAATAAGCCCAAGAAGAACGAAAATGACCTAAATGATAATCCAACGACACAAAGACACCTATTGGATGCACAAGATTGGTTAAAAACCCTAGTTGGACAAGAATAAGCCTTGGGAGGACGAAAATGACCTAAATGTTAATCCAATGACACAAACACACCTATTGGATGCACAAGATTGGTTAAAAACCCTAATTGGACAAGAATAAGCCTCGGGAGCACGAAGATGACCTAAATATTATTCCAGCGACACAAATGAACTTATTGGATGCACAAGATTGGTTAAAAACCCTAGTTGGACAAGAATAAGCCTTGGGAGGACGAAAATGACCTAAATGTTAATCCAATGACACAAACACACCTATTGGATGCACAAGATTGGTTATAAACCCGAATTGGACTAGAATAAGCCTAGGGAGCCCGAAGATGACATAAATATTAATCCAATGACACAAATGAACTTATTGGATGCACAAGATTGGTTAAAAACTCTAATTGGGCTAGAATTAGCCCATGGAGGACGAAGATGACCTAAATAATAGTCCAATGACACAAATGAACTTATTGGATTCACAAGATTGATTAAAAATCCTAATTGGACCAGAATAAGCCTACAAAGTATGACAATGACTTAAATGTTAATCCAATGACACAAACACACCTATTGGATGCACAAGATATCTTAAAAACCCTAATTGGAAAAGAATAAGCCTATGGAGGACAAAAATGACCTAAATGTTAATCCAATGACTCAAACACACCTATTGGATGCACACGATTGGTAAAAACCCTAATGGGACTAGAATAAGCCTAGGGAGGACGAAAATGACCTAAATGTTAATCTAATGACACAAATGAACTTATTGGATGCACAAGATTGGTTAAAAACCCTAATTGGATAAGAATAAGCCTAGGGAGGACGAAAATGACCTAAATGTTAATCTAATGACACAAATGAACTTATTAGTTGCACAAGATTGGTTAAAAACCCTAATTGGACTAAAATAAGCCTACGGAGGACGAAGATAACCTAAATATTAATCCGATGACACAAATGAACTTATTGGACGCACAAGATTGGGTAAAACCCTAATTGGACAAGAATAAGCCTATAGAAGATGAAAATGACCTAAATGTTAATCCAATAACACAAACACACCTATTGGATGCACAAGATTTGTTAAAAACCCTAATTGGAAAAGAATAAGCCTAAGGAGGACGAAAATGACCTAAATGTTAATCCAATGACACGAACACACCTATTGGATGCACAAGATTGATAAAAAAAAACCCTAATTGGACTAGAATAGGCCTAGGGAGGACGAAGATGATCAAAATACTAATCCAATGACACAAATGAACTTATTGGATGCACAAGATTGGTTAAAAACCATAACTGGACAAGAATAAGCCTAGGGAGGATGAAAATGACCTAAATGTTAACCCAATGACTCAAATGAACTTTTTGGATGCACAAGATTGGTTAAAAACCCTAATTTGACTAGAATAAGCCCAAGGAGGACGAAGACGACGTAAATATTAATCCAATGACACAAATGAACTTATTGGATGCACAAGATTGGTTAAAAACCCTAATTGGAGAAGAATAAGCCTAGGGAGGATGAAAATGACCTAAATGTTAATCCAATTAGACAAACACACCTATTAAATGCACAAGATTTATTAAAAAAAACCCTAATTGGACTAGAATAAGCTTAGGGATGACGTAAATATTAATCCAAAGACACAAATGAACTTATTGGATGCACAAGATTTGTTAAAAACCCTAACTGGACAAGAATAAGCCTAGGGAGGATGAAAATGACCTAAATGTTAACCCAATGACACAAATGAACTGTTTGGATGCACAAGATTGGTTAAAAACCATAACTGGACAAGAATAAGCCTAGGGAGGATGAAAATGACCTAAATGTTAATCCTATTACTCAAATGAACTTATTGGATGCACAAGATTAATTAAAAACCCTAATTGGACTAGAATAAGCCTATGGAGGACGAAGATGACATAAATATTAATCCAATCTCACAAATGAACTTATTTGATGCACAAGATTTGTTAAAAACCCTAATTGGATAAGAATAAACCTAGGGAGGATGAAAATGACCTAAATGTTAATCCAATGACTCAAATGAACTTATTGGATGCACAAGATTTGTTAAAAACCCTAATTGGATAAGAATAAACCTAGGGAGGATGAAAATGACCTAAATATTAATCCAATGATACAAACACAGCTATTGGATGCATAAGATTTGTTAAAAACCCTAATGTGAAAAGAATAAGTCTAGGGAGGACAAAAATAACCTAAATGTTAATCTAGTGACACAAATATTAATCCAACGACACAAATGAACTTATTGGATGCACAAGATTGGTTAAAAACCCTAGTTGGACTAGAATAAGCCTCGGGAGCACGAAGATGACGTAAATTTTAATCCAACGACACAAATGAACATATTGGATGCACAAGATTGGTTAAAAACCCAAGTTGGATAAGAATAAGCCTTGGGAGGACGAAAATGACCTAAATGTTAATCCAATGACACAAACACACCTATTGGATGCACAAGATTGTTTAAAAACCCCAACTGGACAAGAATAAGCCTAGGGAGGATGGAAATGACCTAAATGTTAATCCAATGACTCAAATGAACTTATTGGATGCACAAGATTGGTTAAAAACCCTAATTAGACTAGAATAAGTCTAAGGAGGACGAAAATGACGTAAATGTTAATCGAATGACACATACACACCTATTGGATGCACAAGATTGGTTAAAAACCCTAGTTGGACTAGAATAAGCCTCGGGAGCACGAAGATGACGTAAATTTTAATCCAACGACACAAATGAACATATTGGATGCACAAAATTTGTTAAAAATTCTAGTTGGATAAGAATAAGCCTTGGGAAGACGAAAATGACCTAAATGTTAATCCAATGACACAAACACACCTATTGGATGCACAAGATTGGTTAAAAACCCTAATTGGACAAGAATAAGCCTAGGGAGGATGAAAATGACCTAAATGTTAATCCAATGACACAAACACACCTATTGGATGCACAAGATTGTTTAAAAACCGCAACTGGACACGAATAAGCCTAGGGAGGATGGAAATGACCTAAATGTTAATCCAATGACTCAAATGAACTTATTGGATGCACAAGATTGGTTAAAAACTCTACTTGGATTCGAATAAGCCTAAGGAGGATGAAAATGACCTAAATGTTAATCCAATGACACAAATGAACTTATTGGATGCACAAGATTGGTTAAAAATCCTAATTGGACTAGAATAAAGCTATGGAGGACGAAGATGACCTAAATGTTAATCCAATGACACAAATGAACTTATTTGATGCACAAGATTGGTTAAAAACCCTAATTGGACAAGAATACCCCTATAGAGGATGAAAATGACCTAAATGTTAATCCAATGACACAAACACACCTATTGGATGCACAAGATTTGTTAAAAACCCTAATTGGAAAAGAATAAGTCTAGGGAGGATGAAAATGACCTAAATGGTAATCCAATGAGACAAACACACCTATTGGATGCACAAGAGTGATTAAAAAAACCCTAATTGGACTAGAATAAGCCTAGGGAGGACGAAGATGACCAAAATATTAATCCAATGACACAAATGAACTTATTGGATGCACAAGATTGGTTAAAAACTATACTTGGATTCGAATAAGCCTGAGGAGGATGAAAATGACCTAAATGTAAATCCAATGGCATAAATGAACTTATTGGATGCACATGATTGTAAAAAACCCTAAGTGTACTAGAATAAGCCTTGGGAGGACGAAGATGACTTAAATGTTAATCCAATGACACAAACACACCTATTGGATGCACAAGATTGGTTAAAAATCCTAATTGGACTAGAATAAGCCTATGGAGGACGAAGATGACCTAAATATTAATCCAATGACACAAATGAACTTATTGGATGCACAAGATTGGTTAAAAACCCTAATTGGACAAGAATAAGCCTATAGAGGATGAAAACGACCTAAATGTTAATCCAATGACACAAACACACCTATTGGATGCACATGATTTTGTTAAAAAACCTAATTGGATAAGAATAAGTCTAGGGAGGACGAAAATGACCTAAATGTTAATCCAATGACACAAACACACCTATTGGATGCACAAGATTGGTTAAAAACACTAATTAGACTAGAATAAGCCTAGGGAGCACAAAGATGACCTAAATATTAATCAAACGACACAAATGAACTTATTGGATGCACAATATTGGTTAAAATCCTAGTTGGACAAGAATAAGCCTTAGGAGGATGAAAATGACGTAAATGTTAATCCAATGACACAAACACACCTATTGGATGCACAAGATTTACTAAAAACCCTAATTGGAAAATAATAAGCCTAAGGAGGACGAAAATGATCTAAATGTTAATCCAATGACTGAAGCACAACTATTGGATGCACAAGATTGGTTAAACCCCTAATTGGACTAGAATAAGCCTTGGGAGGACGAAAATGACCTAAACGTTAATCCAATGACACAAATGAACTTTTTGGATGCACAACCTCAGTTTTGTAACTTTACAGCCTTTGTATCTCAGATTGAACCTAAGAACATTAAGGAAGCCCTTTTAGATAGTGAGTGGATACTTGCTATGCAAGAGGAGTTAAACCAGTTTGAGAGAAACAAGGTGTGGAACTTGGTACCTAGGCCAGAGGGTAAGCATGTCATAGGAACCAGATGGGTGTTCAGAAACAAGTTGGATGAGAATGGTGTGATAACAAGGAACAAAGCCAGATTAGTAGCAAAGGGTTATAGTCAAGAGGAGGGAATAGACTTTGATGAGACCTATGCCCCAGTAGCTAGACTAGAAGCCATAAGAATTTTATTGGCTTATGCATGTATCATGGACTTCAATCTATATCAAATGGATGTGAAGAGTGCCTTTCTCAATGGAGACCTCCAAGAGGAAGTTTTTGTGAGTCAAACACCAGGTTTTGAAAATCCAGATTTTCCTAACCATGTGTATAAACTCTCAAAGGCCCTCTATGGGTTGAAACAAGCTCCAAGAGCTTGGTATGAGAAACTCAGCACTTTCCTCATTCAACAAAATTTTTCAAGAGGAAATGTTGATAAGACACTCTTTACAAAAACTACTGAAAATGACATCTTGCTGGTCCAAATTTATGTTGATGACATCATATTTGGATCAACAAATGATAAACTTTGCAAAGAATTTGAAAACTTAATGAAAGGTAAATTTGAAATGTCAATGATGGGTGAACTGTCATATTTCTTGGGATTTCAAATTAACCAAAGCAAGCAAGGCATTTTCATTAGTCAATCCAAATATTGTTCTGATTTGATAAAGAAATTTAACTTTGATAAACTTAAGTCCATTGATACACCCATGAGTCAAGGAAATTTCTTAGACCGAGATGAGAAGGGTAAGCCTGTAGATGTCACTAGATTTCGTGGTATGATTGGATCTCTGCTCTACCTTACAGCAAGCCGACCAGATATTATGTTCAGTGTTTGTATGTGTGCAAGGTATCAATCGAATCCGAAGGAATCTCACCTCAGTGCAGTAAAGAGAATTTTCAGATACTTGGTAGGTACTAAAAGTCTTGGTTTGTGGTATCCAAAAGGTTCAACATGTACTTTGGTTGGTTATTCAGACTCAGACTTTGCTGGTTGTAAACTTGACAGAAAGAGTACTTCAGGAACATGTCATTTGCTTGGTAATTCTCTAGTGTCTTGGTTCAGTAAGAAGCAAACAAGTATTGCATTGTCTACTGCAGAAGCTGAATACATAGCAGCTGGGAGCTGTTGTGCTCAAATCTTGTGGATGAAACAGCATTTAATGGACTTCGGTGTCGATTTGGGAACAGTGCCGATCATGTGTGATAACACAAGTGCTATCAGCATAACCAAGAACCCTGTAATGCATTCAAGGACAAAACACATTGAGGTAAGGCATCACTTCATAAGAGACCACTTTCAGAATGGAGTTATCAAACTTGAGTATGTGAACACTACAGAACAATTAGCTGATATCTTCACAAAAGCATTGCCAAAAGAAAGTTTTTTGAACATAAGGATGAAACTAGGGATCATTGATCCTAGTGAAGTGTAAGTTTTTGATGATTCTGGTACTTTTCAGTAATGTTTTCCAGTTACATCGATTTGGAAATCGATTACCAGCATGGTAAAAGGTTTATAAAATCGATTTGAGAATCGATTACGTTAGCCCAGGATTCAAAATTTCAGAAAATTTTTTTTAACCTTCACGAGCATCGATTTGGAAATCGATTAGCTAAGTGTTCAACCTTAAGACAATCGATTTGGGAATCGATTAAGTAAAACAGGAATTCGATTTGAACATCGATTTGAAATATGACCGTTACTCAAAGTACCTAGCCGTTGGCACTTCATCATTACTGAATCGATTGAGGATTCCCAGCAACGGTAACCTAATCGATTGGGAAATCGATTTACTAGGTCAAGAGTATAAAAGGAACAGTTCTAAATCGATTTCTGCACTTTGTTTTCCAGATTTTCTCTGCTTTTCTCTTGTGTTCTTCATTCTTCTGTCTCTGCATTTGTTTGAATCTGCTTTCTACACTCTACCTACTTCGAATCTACACAAAATTGTTGATATGGCCCGAGTAAAACAGACTCAAGCACGCACTCCATCTCCATCATCCTCTTCCACCAGTGAAACACCATCACCACCTCCAACTTTAACAAAAAGAGTACCCATCCCAACTCACAAAATACTTGCAAAAGATAAAGGAAAAGCTCCTGCCCCAATCCAGGAAAAGTCGAAGAAACGCAAAGAGCCACCTACTGAGAAGCTCATGGCTGATGCCATGAAAGTAATTACTCAGAAAAGGAAGAAGAAGCCTACTTCTTCTCCACCTCCTAAGAAGGTCTCTGCACCTAAGGAAAAGGAGGTACAACCATCTCTGTCTACAGACTTCGCAAAAAGGAAAATTCATGAAGCTAGAACCATGGATTTTGAATATTTTGATGTTGTGGAATTTACTTTTCAGAACCACCTCAGGTTTCATGGATTGGAAAGTTTTCTGTCTTCTACACTCGACAGCTATCCAAGGCTGATCAGGGAGTTTTATTCTACATTCAAGATGACTGAAGAAGGTTTTACTGCTTCAGTTAAGGGAAAAAGGA
>NC_021166.2:34201459-34221103 GCF_000331145.2 Cicer arietinum | reverse complement strand
ATACTGTTTTGCTCTGACTTGTTATAATTCTGTGATGTATGATGATTTTTTATAAATGTTATATCATTTGGCTTAATCATCTAAGTTGCTCATTAATTGCATTGATTGATTTTGCCTTTATACATATAAACTTCATTGTTTTTGATGCACTGTGTTATATGTTTCAAACCCAATGCATATGTTCTTTAACATAGGGGGAGAAATTGTTTCTACCTTTTTGACTTAAATGACAAAGGGGGAGAAATATTATAACTTGACAGTTGCATTGTTGATGTTTGTCTGCATGTTGTTATTACTTTGATACTTATGATATAGTTTGCTCTGTTACTTAATAACAAGTAATAATGTTGTTTATAATACACTTATGCTTGTTGTTTTGAAATGCTCAAGTTACAATTGTATGAATTGTCAATTATGCCAAAAAGGGGGAGATTGTTGGATTTTGATCCTTTGATTCCTAATTTTGACATAATTAATAATTCAACAATGTTCATACAATACATGATAAATCTAATATTTGAATTGAGCAAGATTTCAGGAACAACAATCAAATCCTACACACTTGGAACAGGTTGCTTGAAACACAAGAAATCAACAAAAGTTGATTTTTGATTGAAGCAAATCGATTGGGAAATCGATTTCATAACAAAGGTGTAAGGAAACACAACTGTTTGTGTTGGTATAATCGATTGGGCAATCGACTGACTGAATTAGAAATTGAAAATGCACAAGTCAGTGGCACCCCAGTTTTGAGGGTAATCGATTGACAAATCGATTATACAATTCACAAAGTAAACCTGATTGAAATAAATCGATTGGGAAATCGATTGGATAAGTCACAGTGGAAACCCAGTTTTAAGGGTAATCGATTGGCAAATCGATTACTTAAAAATCACTTGCAAAATAACTTTTCCTGTGACATACAAATCGATTGGACAATCTATGTTGTAATATTTCAATCAAGTTAAATTTGGTCGAAATCGATTGGGAAATCGATTGAACCAAATCCCAGGTAAGAACGTTTTCAGACAAATACATACAAATCGATTGGCACGTCGATTAGTATCAAAATAGCTGAGTCACTGACTTAAACTCAATCGATTGGCAAATCGATTGACAAAACCTTTTGAAAACCCAGTGAACTCTGAGCGTGTGACCAAATCGATTTTAAGTATTTGTTAATCGATTATGAAGATTTGATAAATCGATTATGGAATCGATTGATATGTGTTTCAGTTTGAACATAACATCTGCAATCGATTACGAAATCGATTCATATCAGTCTTAACATAATCACTGAGAAATGTTGTTTAAAGAATCGATTGGTAAATCGATTGGGTTATATAGTTTCAAGATTCAAGAAAAACAAGACACACGATAATCGATTGGCAAATCGATTAGACTGGTTTATCACTTTACGAAATCGATTGGTAAATCGATTGATTAATGTGTTTTTCAGAAACTATATAAACTGTCTTCAATCTGTCTTTCAATAACATGAATGATAATAACAATGATATCAATCTGAAATATACATTGAATATTCTTGATACACAATAACACTTGGTTATGAGATTACTTTTTCAGATCAAATTGAAAAAGAGGATTATCAACAATCAAAAAGATAGCTGCTAAACAATCTTGAAAGACAAGGATTCTCAAAAACAAATCTTTGATATCCAGAATTGTGAGAAGCCATTTTGACCAAGATTGAAGACTACTTTTTGTTCTTTCTGTATTCTGTTTGTAATAATTCTTTGAAACAAAAACAAGGCGAGAAAATCCAGCTAGAAACAGGTGACTACTTTCTTGGGTGAGAGTGCTCAACAAGAAAGAGTTGTACTTTGATTCTGTGATAGGTTGCTGAGTATCTACAAGGATCAGAGGGTGATCAATAGGAAAGAGATCATTAAGATAGATAGGTTTCGGGGAGGAAACTGGACAATCTGTAATTGATTCTTTCTATTGGAGAAGAAAATCTGAAATCCGTTTGGATTTGCAGGACTGGATGTAGGTTGTCAAGTGGACAACTGAACCAGTATAAATCCTTGGTGCAATCTTTTCTAACCCTTATCTCCTTTGATTTACTATCTTGATATATCTGTATATGTGATTAAAATTAGATGCATGTTAAACATATTCTGTAATAAGTAATATTGTTTAATCTGATAATTTGACTTGTATGCATCTTGATTAATCTCATATCAATCTAATAAAACTTGCTAATCTTGTATGCCACAATTTAATTTCCGCTGTGTGTATGAAATTGATTTAATTTCATAAAGAACTGATACATTCTGATATATTCCGCTTATTACGAGGTCATATATACCAACAAAAACGACGAGCGTTACATTAAAAAAATCTATTGGGAACAAATTCTACCTCCTAAAATTATATCCAAAGAATCAGATGACAAAGACTTTCACGTTACGGACGTTGTGGTTGAATTCATGAGGAATAACATGGTTTCAATTGAAAGATTTGAAACTCAATGTGAGAGGTTATTTGAACAAGTGGTTAAGTTTGAGAAGATGGAGGAGAAGTTGAAGATTGAAGATAATTTCATTGTTGTGGTAGAAGAAGATAAGCAAGAGAAAAAGACGAACAAGGAAAAGAAAAAAGAAGAGATTGATAAAGTTCGAGATTCAATCTATACCTTGTTCATCAATGTCCAATTGTGAAGGACATGGAAGCAACATATTTTATTTCTCAAGTTCATGGAATTTCTACCAAGCAAAAAGAAGAAGAAGGATGATGTGTTCTTCCTGTCATATATGCCACCTTGACAGTAGTTGAGATGTCAAGCTAATGACTTTAAAGAAGCGCTTATTGGGAGGCAACCCAATTTTATATCCTTTGCACCGTATTTATTTATTGCATTTCAGATTTATTTTACTCCATTTAGTTCCAATTTTAGTCTCTAATTGCTAGTTCTCTTAGTTTTAATGTTTGGTATGAGCAAGGAATCAAAAAGATGCGTTGAGAAGCGATCGTACAGCTCCAAATGACACAACGTGCGCCTGAAGCGTTTTTCCAGACACCAGGAGGCATGTTTTATGCTAATCTATTTGTAACTCACCAGTATACTGGCGACCATAGCGGAACAGGAGCGGACGATCTAAACGAGAATCCTTGAACTACTAAACTGAGAGAAGTTTTCTTTCCTTTTTTTTCTTTCTGTTGTTTGTCCTGTTTCTTTCCGTTTTCTCGTTTTCTTTGTTTAATGTCAGTGTATGTTGACTTTCTTTTCTTCATGTTTTTTTCCCTTTCACTAAATGTGTACTATGATGAAACAATCGTATTGACTTGTACTTAATCTTAAAATTTTTGTATGTGATTTTGCAAGTTAAATTTCATTTCTTAGATTATGTTATTGCCCAAGTCGACAAGTCTTCCTAATGCATGCATTCTTGATTACTAAATGGTTGTAGAAGGCTAATATGCCATCAATTTTTCAAAAATACAATTTTAACTTTTCAGAAGCATGTTGGCTTTATTTTGATTGTTCATACTCTCTCTTATTATCCTAGCTGTGAGCTTTTGAGCCTAAACACTTAAATTCTTTGTTGTGTGATTATCCAGACATGTGTTATCCCTCTAGAACTTGCACTAATTCTGACTTGCATCACATGTAATTTATGCATACATTGAGGCAATTTTATTGGTCGTTTGAGCCTTTCTAACTACCCTATGAAAATTTTACCCTTTGCTAGCCCCTTTGAGCCTTGCCCTTTTATTTCGGTTACTAGCCACATTACAAGCAAAACACCTGACTTTAATTAAATCACCTTACTTGGAGTTAGGTAGAAAAAAAAATTCTTGTCTTGATAAAATTCTAAGTTTGGGGTTGCTCATGGGATAGCAACTTTCTAAGTTTGGGGTGGTGATTCTCAGAAAAAGAAAAAAAAATAAAAAGAAAGAAGAAAGAAGAAAAACAAAATATATCTTCTTGGTTCTTCTGTCAATGTCTGAGAACCTCCATAATGAAAAGGTGAAGAAAAAAAAAATGGTAGAATAATCTGGAAATGTATGCCTAACTCCAAGTGGTAAAGCCTACTATCCTAAAATGTCATACCCTTACCTAAGCCCCATTACAACCCGAAAGTCCTCCAAAAATGTATGTATTTAATGCATTGTGATTGCTAACTAGAATTTTTTCAAGCCTATGGTAGCGTGATGCATGTTCTAGGATTTGAGTGATAAATTCATAAACCTTTCTAAACACTTGAGAGAAATTTCGGTAAGATTGTGTGAAAAGAGAGTTGAATTTGATGAATGAATGCCAAGGTGTACAATTCTTGTTGTCTGTATTTTTGAAAACAACCATAGAGCATGATGAATGTTTTGCAGTAGCAAGAACTTTGAAATTTGAGTTTGATGTAATTTGAGAAATTGAATTTAAGTGTGCATTTAACAGGACCAAATATTAAATTAATTGTTGCTTAGGGACAAGCAATAGATTAGGCTGCAAAAGATTGGTTAAAAAACTTAATTGGACAAGAATAACGCTAGGGAGGACAAAAATGACCTAAATGTTTATTCAATGACACAAACACACCTATTGGATGTAGAAGATTGGTTAAAACCCTAATGGGAAAATAATAAGCCTAAGGTGGACGAAAATGACCTAAATGTTAATCCAATGACTCAAACACACCTACTGGATGCACAAGATTGGTTAAAACCATAACTGGACTAGAATAAGCCTAGAGAGCACGAAGATGACCTAAAAATTAATCCAATGACACAAACGAACTTATTTGATGCACAAGATTGGTTAAAAACCCTAAATGGAAAAGAATAAGCCTTGAGAGGACGAAAATGACCTAAATGTTAAACCAATGACACAAACACATCTATTGGATGCACAATATTTGTTAAAAATCCTAAATGGAAAAGAATAAATCTAGGGAGGACGAAAATTACCTAAATGTTAATCCAATGACTCAAACACACCTATTGGATGCACAAGATTAGTTAAAACCCTAATTGAACTACAAAAAGCCTAAGGAGGACGAAAATGACCTAAATATTAAACCAATGACACAAATGAACTTATCGGGTGCATAAGATTGGTTAAAAACTCTAATTGAACTAGTATAAGGCTAAGGAGGATGAAAATGACCCAAATGATAATCCAACGACTCAAATGACCTTATTGGATCCACAAGATTGGTTACAACCCCTAATTGAACTAGAATAAGCCTTGGGAGGACGAAAATGATCTAAATGTTAATCCAATGACTCAAACAAACCTATTGCATGCACAAGATTGGTTAAAACCCTAATTGGACTGTAATAAGCCTAGGGAGGACGAAAATGACCTAAATGTTAATCCAATGACTCAAATGAACTTATTGGATGCAGTAGATTGGTTAAAAACCCTAATTGGACTTGAATAAGCCTTGGGTGGACGAAAACGACCTAAATGGTAATCCAGTGACACAAACACACCTATTGGATGCACAAGGTTTATTAAAAACCCTAATTGGAAAAGAATAAGCCTAAGGAGGACGAAATTTAGCTAAATGTTAATCCAATGACTCAAACACACCTACTGGATGCACAAGATTGGCTAAAACCCTAATTGGACCTACATTTTAATCCAATGACACAAATAAACTTATTAGATGCACAAGATTGGTTAAAAACTCTAATTTGGATTAGAATCAGCCTAAGGAGAACGAAAAGGACCTAAATGTTAATCCAATGACACAAATGAACTTATTGGATGCACAAGAAAGGTTAAACACCCTAATTAGACAAGAATTAGCCTAGGGAGAATGAAAATGACTTAAGTGTTTGTCCAATGACACAAACACACGTATAGGATGCATAAGATTTGTTAAAAACACTAATTGGAAATGAATAAGCCTAGGGAGGATGAAAAGGACCTAAATGTTAATCCAATGACTCAAACACACCTATTGGATGCACAAGATTGGTAAAGACCCTAACTGGACAAGAATAAGCCTAGGGAGGACAAAAATAACCTAAATGTTAATCCAATGACCCAAATGAACTTATTGGATGCACAAGATTGGTTAATAACTCTAATTGGATTAGAATAAGCCTACGGAGGATGAAAATGACCTAAATGTTAATCCAATGACACAAATGAAATTATTGGATGCACAAGATTGGTTAAAAACCCTAATTGGACTAGAATTAGCCTAGGGAAGACGAAGATGACCCAAATATTAATCCAATGACTCAAATAACTTATTGGATGCAGTAGATTGGTTAAAAAACCTAATTGGACTAGAATAAGCCATGGGTGGACGAAATTGACCTAAATGTTAATCCAATGACACAAATACACCTATTGGATGCACAAGGTTTGTTAAAAACCCTAATTGGAAAAGAATAAGCCTAAGGAGGACGAAAATGAGCTAAATGTTAATCCAATGACTCAAACACATCTACTGGATTCACAAGATTGGTTAAAACCCTAATTGGACTAGAATAAGCCTAGGGATGACGAAAATGACCTAAATGTTAATCCAATGACACAAATAAACTTATTGGATGCACAAAATTGGTTAAAAACTCTAATTTGGATTAGAATCAGCCTAAGGAGGACAAAAATGACCAAAATGTTAATCCAATGACACAAATGAACTTATTGGATGCACAACATAGGTTAAACACCCTAATTGGACAAGAATAAGCCTAGGGAAGACGAAAATGACCTAAATGTTAATCCAATGACACAAATGAACTTATTGGATGCACAACATAGGTTAAACACCCTAATTGGACAAGAATAAGCCTAGGGAAGACGAAAATGACCTAAATGTTAATCCAATGACACAAATAAACTTATTGGATGCACAAAATTGGTTAAAAACTCTAATTTGGATTAGAATCAGCCTAAGGAGGACAAAAATGACCAAAATGTTAATCCAATGACACAAATGAACTTATTGGATGCACAACATAGGTTAAACACCCTAATTGGAAAAGAATTAGCCTAGGGAGAAGGAATATGACTTAAATGTTAGTCCAATGACACAAACACACCAATTGGATGCATAAGATTTGTTAAAAACACTAATTGGAAAAGTATAAGCCTAGGGAGGATGAAAAGGACCTAAATGTTAATTCAATGACTCAAACACACCTATTGGATGCACAAGATTGGTAAAAACCCTAATTGGACTAGAATAAGCCTAGGGAGGACGAAATTGACATAAATGTTAATCCAATGACACAAATGAACTTATTGGATACACAAGACTAGTTAAAAACTCTAATTTGGATCAGAATAAGCCTAAGGTGGACGAAGATGACCTAAATGTTAATCCAATGACACAAATGAACTTGTTGGATGCACAAGATAGGTTAAACACCCTAATTGGACAAGAATAAATTTTGGGAGGACGAAATTGACCTAAATGTTAATCTAAATACACAAACAGCCCTATTGGATGCACATGTTTTGTTAAAAAGCCTAATTGGAAAAGAATAAGCTTGAGGAGGACGAAAATGAGATAAATGTTAATCCAATGACTCAAACACACCTATTGGATGCACATAATTGGTTAAAACCCTAATTGGAATAGAATAAGCCTAGGGAGGACGAAACTGACCTAAATGTTAATCCAATGACACAAATGAACTTATTGGATGCACAAGATTGGTTAAAACTCCTAATTGGACTAGAATAAGCCTAGGGAGGACGAATATGACCTAAATAATAATCCAATGACATAAATTTACTTATTGGATGCAGAAGATTGGTTAAAAATCCTAATTCGACAAGAGTAAGCCTGGGGAGGACGAAAATGACCTAAATGTTAATCCAATGACACAAGATAACTTATTGGATGAACTAATTGGACAAGAATTTGCCTTGGGATTATAAATATGACCTAAATGTTAATCCAATTACACAAACACACCTATTGGATGCACAAGATTTTTTAAAACCCTAATTTGAAAAGAGTAAGCATAAGGAGGACAATAATGACCTAAATTTTAATCCAATGACTCAAACACATCTATTGGATGCACAAGATTGGTTAAAATACCTGATTGGGCTAGAACAAGGCTAGGGAGGACGGAAATAACCTAAATGTTAATCCAATGACACAAACACACCTATTGGATGCATAAGATTTTTTAAAAACCCTAATTGGAAAACAATAAGCCTAGGGAGGACGAAAATGACCTAAATGTTAAACCAATGCCACAAATAAACTTATCGGGTGCACAAGATTGGTTAAAAATGTAAATTGGACTAGTATAAGCCTAAAGAGGATGAAAATGACCCAAATGATAATCCAACGGCTCAAATGATCTTATTGGATGCAGAAGATTGGTTAAAACCCCTAATTAGACTAGAATAGGCCTAGGGATGACGAAACTGACCTAAATGTTAATCCAATCACTCAAACACACTTATTGGATGCACAAGATTGCTTAAAACACTAATTGGACAAGAATAAGCCCAGGGAGGACGAAAATGACCTAAATGTTAATCCAATGACACAAATTAACTTATCGGATGAACAAGATTAATTAAAAACTCTAATTGGAATAGAATAAGCCTAAGGAAGATGAAAATGACCTGAATGTTAATCCAATGACACAAATGAACATATTGGATGACGAAAATGACCTAAATTTTAATCTAATTACTCAAACACACCTATCGGATGCACAAGATTGGTTAAAACCCCTAATTGGGCAAGAATAAGCCTAGCGAGGACGAAGATGACCTAAATATTAATCCAATGAGACAAATGAACTTATTGGATGCACAAGTTTGGTTAAAAACCTTAATGGGAAAAGAATAGGCATAGGGAGGACGAAACTGACCTAAATGTTAATCCAATGACTCAAACACACCAATTGGATGCACAAGATTGGTTAAAAACCCTAATTGGACAAGAATAAGCCTAGGGTGGACGAAGATGACCTAAATGTTAATCCAATGACACAAATGAACTTGTTGGTTGCACAAGACTGGTTAAAAACTCTAATTTGGATTAGAATCAGCCTAAGGAGGACGAAAACGACCTAATGTTAATCCAATGACAAAAATGAACTTATTGGATGCACAAGATAGGTTAAACACCCTAATAGGACAAGAATTAGCCTAGGGAGAATGAAAATGACTTAAATGTTAGTCCAATGACACAAACACACGTATAGGATGCATAAGATTTGTTAAAAACACTAATTGGAAAAGAATAAGCCTAAGGAGGATAAAAAGGACCTAAATTTTATTCTAACGACTCAAACACACCTATTGGATGCACAAGATTGGTAAAAACCCTAACTGGATAAGAATAAGCCAAGGGAGGACGAAAATGACCTAAATGTTAATCCAACGACACAAATGAACTTATTGGATGCACAAGACTGGTTAAAAACTCTAATTTGGATTAGAATAAGCCTAGGGTGGACGAAGATGACCTAAATGTTAATCCAATGACACAAATGAACTTGTTGAATGCACAAGATAGGTTAAACACCCTAATTGGACAAGAATTAGCCTAGGGAGGATGAAAATGACTTAAATGTTAATCCAATGACACAAACACACCTATTGGATTCATAAGAATTGTTAAAAACCCTAATTGGAAAAAATAAGCCTAGGGAGGACGAAAATTAGCTAAATGTTAATCCAATGACTCAAACACATCTACTGGATGCACAAGATTGGTTAAAACCCTAATTGGACTAGAATAAATCTAGGGATGACGAAAATGACCTAAATGTTAATCCATTGACACAAATAAACTTATTGGATGCACAAGATTGGTTAAAAACTCTAATTTGGATTAGAATCAGCCTAAGGAGGACAAAAATGACCAAAATATTAATCCAATGACACAAATGAACTTATTGGATGGACAACATAGGTTAAACACCCTAATTGGAAAAGAATTAGCTTATGGAGAAGGAATATGACTTAAATGTTTGTCCAATGACACAAACACACCTATTGGATGCATAAGATTTGTTAAAAACACTAATTGGAAAAGTATAAGCCTAGGGAGTATGAAAAGGACCTAAATGTTAATTCAATGACTCAAACACACCTATTGGATGCACAAGATTGGTAAAAACCGTAATTGGACAACAATAAGCCTAGGGAGGACGAAAATGACATAAATGTTAATCCAATGACCCAAATGAACTTATCTGATGCACAAGATTGGTTAAAAACCCTAATTGGACTAGAATAAGCCTAGGGTGGACGAATATGACCTAAATATTAAACCAATGAAACAAATGAACTTATTGGATGCAAAAGATTGGTTAAAAACCCTAATTGGATAAGAATAAGACTAGGGAGGATGAAAATGAC
Organism: Cicer arietinum; assembly: GCF_000331145.2. NCBI lineage: Eukaryota > Viridiplantae > Streptophyta > Magnoliopsida > Fabales > Fabaceae > Cicer > Cicer arietinum. Next base: position 34,210,779 of record NC_021166.2, on the reverse strand, counting down.
CTAAATGTTAATCCAATTACACAAACACACCTATTGGGTGCATTAGATTTTTTTTAAATCCTAATTGTAAAAGAATAAGCCTAGGGAGGACGAAAATAACCTAAATGTTAGTCCAATGACTTAAACACACCTATTGGATGCACAAGATTGGTTAAAACCCTCATTGGACCAGAATAAGCCTAGGGAGGACGAAAATGTCCTAAATGTTAATCCAATGAATCAAACACACCCATTGGATCCACAAGATTGGTTAAAACCCTAATTGGACTAGAATAGGCCTAGGGATGACGAAATTGACCTAAATGTTAATCCAATCACTCAAACACACCTATTGGATGCACAAGATTGCTTAAAACCCTAATTGGACTAGAATAAGCCCAGGGAGGACGAAAATGACCTAAATGTTAATCCAATGACACAAATTAACTTATCGGATGAACAAGATTAATTAAAAACTCTAATTGGAATAGAATAAGCCTAAGGAAGATGAAAATGTCCTAAATGTTAATCCAATGACACAAATGAACATATTGGATGACGAAAATGACCTAAATTTTAATCTAATTACTCAAACACACCTATCGGATGCACAAGATTGGTTAAAACCCCTAATTGGGCAAGAATAAGCCTAGCAAGGACGAAGATGACCTAAATATTAATCCAATGACACAAATGAACTTATTGGATGCACAAGTTTGGTTAAAAACCCTAATTGGAAAAGAATAGGCATAGGGAGGACGAAACTGACCTAAATGTTAATCCAATGACTCAAACACACCAATTGGATGCACAAGAATTGTTAAAACCCTAATTGGACTAGAATAAGTCTAGGGAGGACGAAAATGACCTAAATGTTAATCCAATGACACAAATGAACTTGTTGGTTTCACAAGACTGGTTAAAAACTCTAATTTGGATTAGAATCAGCCTAAGGAGGACGAAAACGACCTAAATGTTAATCCAATGACAAAAATGAACTTATTGGATGCACAAGATAGGTTAAACACCCTAATTGGACAAGAATTAGCCTAGGGAGAATGAAAATGACTTAAATGTTAGTCCAATGACACAAACACACGTATAGGATGAATAAGATTTGTTAAAAACACTAATTGGAAAACAATAAGCCTAAGGAGGATAAAAAGGACCTAAATTTTATTCTAATGACTCAAACACATGTATTGGATGCACAAGATTGGTAAAAACCCTAACTGGACAAGAATAAGCCAAGGGAGGACGAAAATGACCTAAATGTTAATCCAATGACACAAATGAACTTATTGGATGCACAAGACTGGTTAAAAACTCTAATTTGGATTAGAATAAGCCTAGGGTGGACGAAGATGACCTAAATGTTAATCCAATGACACAAATGAACTTTTTGAATGCACAAGATATGTCAATCAGACGACCTACGTCCAGTCCCGAAATAAAATGATTTCGGCCTTTTTCCAATAGAATATTTCAGAGTGTTTTACAGATGTTCCAGCTCTCTCAGCCTATCAATCTTAAAACTCTCTCTCTCTATTCTATTTCGCAGCCACTGTATCCCAGAGTTTATCTCCAAATTCTTCCAAGATCACAATAAAGTTTCTTCTTGATGAGCCCTCTCACCAAAGAAACTACCAGTTTCACCACTGGATTTTTTCACAGTTCTTTCTTTACAAAACTTTGTTACAGAAAGTATAAAAGATGTATATAGTTTGTCTCAATCACTAGCAATGTATCTCACATAAGAAGATTGTTGTCCATTTGAGTGTTTGTGAGATCATTCTCTTTTTCTCTCAAGAAGTCTTTTTCAGCTCTCTTTTGATTATGAATAATCGTTGGTTTTGGATCTGAAAAAGTAATATCAAAAATGTTATTAAAGGTTCTTAAGAGTTTTGAGAAAAAGGTTGAAAACTGTTTATATAGTTTCTGAAAAACAACTGATAAATCGATTTCCCAATCGATTCATTAATGTGATAAAGCAGGCTTAATCGATTTCCCAATCGATTATCGAAAGTCTTGTTTTTCTTGAATCTTGAAACTATATAAACTAATCGATTACCTAATCGATTATTTAAATGCACTTTTCAGAAAACTATGTGTAGTTTATATATGAATCGATTGCATAATCGATGTCAGGTGTTTTGTTCCAACAACGAGATCAAAACAATCGATTACATAGTCGATTCATTAAGTCACATAATCGATGCAGTACTACACATATAATCGATTTGGCCATATACTAAGAACTCCCTGTAACTTCAAAAAATTGTTTCAATCGATTTGCCAATCGATTGTGGTTTAAAACAGGAACTTAGTTTATTTCAAGTAAATCAACGTGCCAATCGATTTGGTAATATGTTTCTGAGGAATGAATTTACCAGTCGGTTCATCTCAATCGATTTCCTAATCGATTGATACCAAACCTGTCATAATTGAATTTTTTACAATGGATTGTCCAATCGATTGTGTTTGTCACATACCATGTTAATTTTGAAAACTTATTTACACAATCTATTTGCCAATCGATTAGTGTGCTACATGGGTTGGCCCTGTGACTTGTCCAATCGATTTGTCAATCGATATATTCAATTTGCTTCAGTCTTTGTGATTTTAACAATCGATGTGCCAATCGATTAGTATGCTAAACGGCTTCTCTCTGACTTGCACAATTTTTATCACTAATTGTGCCAGTCGATTGCCTAATCGATTGTTTAATCACAGACTGTATGTTTTCATACAACCCTTTTACATAATCGATCATAATATGTCAAAATTAGGATTAAGAAGTCTAAAGTCCAACAATCTCCCACTTTTTGCATAAGTGACAAGCATACAATTTTAACTTGAGTTGAGCATTTTAGGATATAAAGTTAACAACAAGAAATAGTTTCATAGCATCATAGGTACCAGTATCAGATCATAATATCATAGCATAAGTACCAATACTATATTTATCAAAATCAGAGTTATTTAATATAATCAGTCATCAAAGTGTCAATATGCAGCAGTATAAGCGTCATAAGTATGAAATGTAAAAGTTACCACAAAACAAGTTATAATTCTCTCCCCCTTTGTCAGATAATGCAAAAAGGAGAGAGTAGCAAAACAAGTTTGCTCCCCCTATGTTAGTAAACATATGCATTGGGGATTATAACGATGTAAAAAAAATTAAGTGTATCAGAGCAAGACATATGCAGATTAAACAGATTATGGCAATGGATATCAAAGAACAATTGAATAAACGTGCTAATTCATTATATATGGAAGAAACTAATACAGCAATAACAAGTTATTACAACACAACAAAGAATCTAAAAACCTAATCACCTAAACAGGGCTGGTCCTCACTATTATCTAAGGGAGAGGTAGAGACCGTTGTATTACCTTCAGCTGGTGTCTCCTCAACGTGAGGTTCAGAACTATCTAGGGGAGTGGGATTCTGTTCCTCTGTTGCTTGTCGACCGATATCCGCAATATCTTCAAAAGATAGCTTGATGCCTAAATGAACTTGTATTGCATCAACATTCTGAACAACTGAATTCATAGATGCCTGGAGAGTCTTCAAATCAGCTTCCATTCTTGCATTTGACTCTTGCATTTTGGCGTTGTGAGCCATCTGAGCTTCCATAAATTCCAGCAGTTTTGCGAAATACTCAGGAGGGGCTGTTACTGGCTCAACAGCTTGTTGCGAATTAGGCTGAACTTGTTCAACATTTGGCAGTGGTCTTATCCAAATGCCATGCACCCTTTTCAATTGCATCTGATTAACAATTGATTCACCAAAAATAAGGGTGGACTTGGAAGATTCTTCATTGACAAGCGATACTTTGAAGTGTTTTAGAATCTTGGTGATTAGTTGGGGGTAGGGCAACACCAGCTTGCTCTGTGATGCTTCCATCATGTGCCTTAGCACAATCCATGTCCAGCTCATCTTGAGCTCTTTGGACAGTCCCCATAGCAGCAGAATGTCCAGCTTCTGGACGACGGCATGGTTTCCGGATCGTGGCACAAGCATCCGGGTTAGAGTGTACATAACCATCCGATGATGGACCTTCATTTGACCAATAGGCAGTGAAATATTTTCGACAAAGCCTTCGACCATAGGTCCTTCACAGCAGTGTGTCTATCAAAAGATGCTTCCCATCCTTCATCTACAACATCAGCATCAGAACTGCCATCTATTGATTTTCCATGAAAGGGCAATCCTGACAAAGTTGAGAAATCTTCAAAGGACATGGAGATCCTTTTGCCTTTAAGTTCAGTCTTGAAACCATTTTCAGTAAGCTTGAAGGAGGAGTAGAATTCTCTTATCAGCTTCGGATAAGCGTCAAGAGATGAGGAGACAAAGTTTTCAAGACCATGAAACCTCAAATGATCTTGGAAACTGAATCCGTCTGAATCAAAATAAGCGAAATCCAGAGTCCTAGCCACATGGATTTTTCTTTTGAGAAAATCAGATGGAATAGTAGCTTCTGCATCTTTATCCTTAGATGAAGGAGCTTTCTTTAGAGGAGGAGAAGAAATCGTTTTCTTCTTTTTCTGAACCTCCTTCATGGCGTCAGCCATGAGCTTTTCAGTAGGGGGCTCCTTTCTTTTCTTAGTTTTGCCTTGATCAATAGCAGCAGTCTTGCCTTTGTCCTTGGCAAGTATCTTGTGAGTGGGAATGGGAACCCGTTTAGACATTGTTGGTGGGGGTGAAGGGGTTCGCCCACTAGACGAAGAAGATGGTGAGGGAGTTCGGGTTTGTGTTTGTTTAACACGAGCCATGATTGTAATGAAGTGTGTTTGAAAAACCAAGAATGATGGCAAAAACAGAGTAGGGGAATAGCAGAAAAAAAATTGAGAAATCTGGAGAAAGAATGAGAAGAAATCGATTTGTAACTGTTCCTTTTTAAACCTTCACATGTGTCAATCGATGTCCCAATCGATTATGTTACCGTTGATGGGGAAGCACAATCGATTTAGTAATCATTTCATCTAACGACTAGTAAAAGACAGTCACAACGGTTATAACTTGAATCGATTCCCAAGTCGATGTCTTTGATTTACTCAAATGATGTCCAAATCGATGTACTTAAAGTGAAGAAAAGAACTAGTCGATTGCCAAATCGACGCTCGGGCAGAGTCTGGAAAACGTTCTAAATGTTGAAGTCTGGGGCCAATGTAATCGATGTCCAAATCGATTTATTAAACTAAAAACCAAGCTGGCAATCGATTACCCAATCGATTGAACTGGAAAAACTTTCAAAGCACCAGAAACTTCCTGTGATTTGGTACAAAGATCAGATCTCACTAGGATAAATGATCCCTAGTTTCATCCTAATATAAAGGAAACTTTATCTAGGCAAAGCTTTGGTAAAGATGTCAGCCAGCTGTTCAGCTGTGTTAACATATTCAAGCTTAATGATCCCATTTTGAAAGTGGTCCCTTATAAAATGATGCCTTATTTCTATGTGCTTGGTCCTGGAATGCATCACTGGATTCTTAGTAATGCTTATTGCACTTGTGTTATCACACAATATAGGTATTGTCCCTAAATCAACACCAAAATCCGATAAGTGTTGCTTCATCCAAAGAATCTGGGCACAGCAGCTCCCAGCTGCAATGTATTCCGCTTCAGCTGTTGATAGTGCAATGCTGGTTTGTTTCTTGCTAAACCAAGACACAAGGGAGTTTCCTAGTAAGTGACAAGTACCAGAGGTACTTTTCCTATCTAGTTTGCATCCGGCAAAGTCTGAATCTGAGTAACCAACTAAAGTACAGGTTGATCCCTTAGGATACCACAAGCCTAGACTCTTAGTCCCTACTAGATATCTGAATATCCTCTTCACTGCACTAAGGTGAGACTCTTTAGGATTTGATTGGTATCTTGCACACATGCAGACACTGAACATGATGTCAGGCCTACTTGCTGTAAGATAGAGCAAATATGCTATCATACCCCTAAACCTAGTAACATCTACAGGTTTACCTTTCTCATCTCGGTCTAAGAAATTTCCTTGACTCATGGGTGTATCAATGGACTTAAGATTTTCAAAGTTAAATTTCTTTATCAAATCAGAACAGTATTTAGATTGACTAATGAAAATGCCTTGCTTGCTTTGGTTAATTTGAAATCCCAAGAAATATGACAGTTCACCCATCATTGACATTTCAAATTTACCTTTCATTAAGTTTTCAAATTCTTTGCAAAGTTTATCATTTGTTGATCCAAATATTATGTCATCAACATAAATTTGGACCAGCAAGATGTCATTTTCAGTAGTTTTTGTAAAGAGTGTCTTATCAACATTTCCTCTTGAAAAATTTTGTTGAATGAGGAAAGTGCTGAGTTTCTCATACCAAGCTCTTGGAGCTTGTTTTAACCCATAGAGGGCCTTTGAGAGCTTATACACATGATTAGGAAAATCAGGATTTTCAAAACCAGGTGTTTGGCTAACAAAAACTTCCTCTTGAAGGTCACCATTGAGAAAGGCACTTTTCACATCCATTTGATAAAGATTAAAGTCCATTATACAAGCATAAGCCAATAAAATTCTTATGGCTTCTAATCTAGCTACAGGGGCATAGGTTTCATCAAAGTCTATTCCTTCCTCTTGACTATAACCCTTGGCTACTAACCTAGCTTTGTTTCTGGTTATAACTCCATTTTCATCTAGTTTGTTTCTAAACACCCATCGTGTTCCTATGATGTGCTTACCTTCTAGTTTAGGAACTAAGCTCCACACCTAGTTTCTCTCAAACTGGTTTAACTCTTCTTGCATAGCAAGTATCCATTCACTATCTAAAACAGCTTCCTTAATGTTTTTGGGTTCAATCTGAGATACGAAGGCTGTAAAGTTGCAGAACTGTCTAAGGTTCTTCCTTGTTGGAACTCCTTTAGAGATATCCCCTATAATGTTGTCTATGGGGTGGTTCTTGTTGAACTTCCATTCCCTAGGTAAATCACCCAGGTTTCTATAGGTTCTACAGGGTCTGCACTAGTTGGAGGGTCAGCTATAGGTTGTTCTAGTGGTTCAGATTCTACAACATCATCCAAAATATCATTAACCTTAGAAGGAGTTTTGTTCAAGTTTTCTGTAAAAGATTCATCAAACTTTACATGAACTGACTCTTCTATGGTTTTTGTTCTTTTGTTGTAGATTCTATAGGCCTTACTAGTTTGGGAATATCCTAAAAAGATACCTTCATCTGCCTTAGGGTCAAACTTTCCTAGGTGTTCTTTGTCATTGTTCAACACAAAGCACTTACAACCAAAGATTCTAAAGTAGGAAAGGTTTGGTTTTCTACCCTTGTACAGCTCATAGGGGGTTTTTCTAAGCAGGGGCCTAATGAGAACTCTATTGACAACATGTGTGGCTGTACTAATTGCATCTGCCCAAAAGTACTTAGGAAGGTTAGAGTCCTTAAGCATAGTCCTAGCTAACTCTTCTAGGGATCTATTCTTCCTCTCTACAACTCCATTTTGCTGTGGAGTTCTAGTGGCAGAATATATGTGTTGTATTCCATGTTGTTCACAATAGGTTTGAAAAGAATCATTTTGGAATTCACCTCCATGATCACTTTTAATGGATATAATTTTCTGGTCATTCTCATTTTGAACAAAAGTAGCAAATTTTTTAAAAGTTGAGAATGCCTCACTCTTTGAGCCAGAAAATATTGAGCCAGAAAATATGTCCAAGTGAACCTAGAATAGTCATCTACCAACACATATTCATAAAGGTTACCTCCAAAGCTCTTCACTTGAGAGGGACCAAAAAGGTCCATATGTACTAACTGCAAAACCCTATTGGTTTTGACCATGTCTATTGGGGGAAAAGAAGTTTTAACAAGTTTGCTTCTCTCACAGGAGTCACAAAGCCTATCCTTAGTAAACTTCTTGTTAGGGAGACCTATAACTAGCTGTTTACTAACCAGTCTATTCAAATGATCTATATGAATATGCGCTATACGTTTATGCCATAACCAAGTCTCATCTGAATTAGATAACAAACAACATATAGTACTTGGCAAAGAATTAAAATCTAACATATAAATGTTATTAATTCTATCACCAACTAACTTTATGCCTTTGTCATCTTTATGCTCAATTATACAAGATTGTGATGAAAAACTTACCTGGAAGCCTTTATCACTTAGCTGGCTTATACTCAGCAGATTGTGTTTCAGTCCTTCTACATAAAAGACATTTTTTATTACTGCAGTTGACTAATTGCCTATGTCACCAATACCAATAGTCTTTCCTCTATTGTTGTCACCATATTTGACAAAACCTCCTTCCTTTAATGTCAAGGACAGGAATTTGGATTTGTCTCTTGTCATGTGCTTTGAGCATCCGCTATCTAAATACCAAGAATGCTTAGTGGATGTCAAGCACACCTGCAACACACAATCAGAATTTCATTTTAGGTCCCCAATTTAAATTGGGTCCTGGAAGGTCAGTTTCAACCATTTGTTTCTTTGCTATCCAAACTTGCTTCCATCCTCTATTGGCTAGTTTTTTTAATTTGCAATTTGAAACAAAATGTCACTTTCTGCAAAAGAAGTGACATGTACCATCAAAGGATGAATGTTTGTTTGGTTTAGTAAAGATGTCATACATATTCCTTGAAATAACAGATTTTTGACTATGTTTGACATTTCTAGTTTGCATATAACCAATACCACATCTAGTGTTATTCCTTTTAACATGCATATTGGGTTTATATCCTAAACCAGATTTTTCATTAACATGTCTTTGGTTGCTAAGTATGACATTCAGTTTATCTTCACTACTAGCAAACTTCAATAAATCAGATTTTAATGATGCAACATTTTTTTCAAGTTCAATGCATCTTGCAGATTTGTCATGTGAATCCTTTTTCAGTTGTTCATACAAATCCTCAATTTTCTTATGATCATTTTTCATTTGCTCAAGCATTTTCTTTGTACTTATCAACTGTTTAATAGAATTCACATACTCATCATGCAGTTCATTGAAAGCTTCTTGTAGTTCATCATAAGATGGATTAGATTGAGAGTTTACCTCATTTTCAGATTCTAAGTCTGTGTTTGCCATAAGACATAAATTTGCTTCTTCTTCTTCTGAAGAGGCAGAGGATTCTTCGTTGTCATTCCATGCAACATATGTTTTTCTGGTTTTGGTAGCTGGTTCCTTGCCTTTAGTTTTTGTAGCTCTATTTTTGTTTTGCAACTTGTAACACTCAGACTTTATGTGACCTGTTTTACCGCACTCATAACAGGTGATTGTCTTGTTGTCACTAGTCTTAGAACTGGATGGCTTTCTGAATTTGTTGTCTTTCTTTTTCAGAAATTTCTTAAACTTTTTG
>NC_021166.2:34200811-34201419 GCF_000331145.2 Cicer arietinum | reverse complement strand
TTTTCTTTTCCTGTTAATTTGTTCTGACTCATCTAACCTGTGCAATTCCATTTCATGCTCCCTGAGCTTTCCAAACAGTGTTGCAATAGTCATGGTTGCAATGTCTTTTGACTCAGCAATGGCAGTTATTTTGGGCTGCCATTCTCTTGTTAAACACCTCATGACTTTTCCTATTTGCTGCTCACTATCCATAACTTTTCCTAGAGCATGTAGGTTGTTGATAATGTGAGTGAACCTTGTTTTCAGGTCATTTATGGATTCATCTGCCTTCATGTGTCTGTTGAAGAGTGACCCACATCTCTTTAGCAGTCTTGCAGTTTGAGACCCTGAAAAATTCATCAGCTGATAATGCAGAGGTTATTATGTTCTTAGCCTTAGCATTATATCCTACCTTCTTCTTATCATCCTCAGACCATTCGGATCTGGGTTTAGGGATCAGTGAATCACCAGTCCCAGCTATTGAAGGTATGTAGGGTCCATTTTCTACACCATCTAGAATATCAATACCACTAGCTTCTAGAAATATCAACATCCTATGTTTCCAATACATGTATGCGGCTCCATTGAAGGCAGGGGGCCTTGCAAGTGAAGCACCTTCTCCTAGAAAT
>NC_021166.2:34182301-34200756 GCF_000331145.2 Cicer arietinum | reverse complement strand
GTTGTAAAATAATGACCTCTATAGTCTAAAATATATGACAGTTTAAAACAAGATTGATATCAGTTTAACAAAAGAACACTTTTATTAAACTCATGATCAATCACGATCCCAAGGAGTTGATTCTAAGTGAAGGCTCACACTTACATGTATTGACTAACTACTAGTCTAGAATATACAGTAATGTTCTGCGGATTAATCAAGATACATGCATGCCAAATTACTCGTTCAAATGATATTAATGAAAACAGAATACGTCTAGCATGCAATCAAGATTAAGCATACAATCATACAATGAAAAAGTAATATAAAAAATGTTATCAAATGTTCTTAAGAGTTTTGAGAAAAAGATTGAAAACTGTTTATATAGTTTCTGAAAAACAACTGATCAATCGATTTCCCAATCGATTCATTAATGTGATAAAGCAGGCTTAATCGATTTCCCAATCGATTATCGAAAGTCTTGTTTTTCTTGAATCTTGAAACTATATAAACTAATCGATTTCCTAATCGATTATTTAAATGCACTTTTCAGAAAACTATGTGTAGTTTATATATGAATCGATTGCATAATCGATGTCAGGTGTTTTGTTCCAACAACGAGATCAAAACAATCGATTACGTAGTCGATTCATTAAGTCACATAATTGATGCAGTACTACACATATAATCGATTTGGCCATATCCTAAGAGTTCCCTGTTACTTCAAAAAATTGTTTCAATCGATTTGCCAATTGATTGTGGTTTAAAACAGGAACTTAGTTTATTTCAAGTAAATCAACGTGCCAATCGATTTGGTAGTATGTTTCTGAGGAATGAATTTACCAGTCGGTTCATCTCAATCGATTTCCTAATCGATTGATACCAAACCTGTCATAATTGAATTTTTCACAATGGATTGTCCAATCGATTCTGTTTGTCACAGACCGTGTTAATTTTGAAAACTTATTTACACAATCGATTTGCCAATCGATTAGTGTGCTACATGGGTTCGCCCTGTGACTTGTCCAATCGATTTGTCAATCGATATATTCAATTTGCTTCAGTCTTTGTGATTTTAACAATCGATGTGCCAATCGATTAGTATGCTAAACGGCTTCTCTCTGACATGCACAATTTTTATCACTGATTATGCCAGTCGATTGCCTAATCGATTGTTTAATCACAGATTGTATGTTTTCATACAACCCTTTTACAGAATCGATTGCTTAATCGATTTGCGCAGTAAATATTTCAACTTTTGTTGATTCCTTGAGTTCAAAGCAATTGTCTCAAGTATGTAGGGTTGAGTTGTTGTTCCTGCAATCTTAATCAGTTAAAATGTTAGATTTATCATATGATGTATGAACATTGTATGTTTGTTAATTATGTCAAAATTAGGATTAAGAAGACTAAAGTTCAACAGTTGGATGCACAAGATTGGTTAAAAAGCCTAATTGGGTTAGATAAGCCTAGGGTGGACGAAGATGACCTAAATATTAATCCAATGACACAAATGAACTTATTGGATGCAAAAGATTGGTCAAAAACCCTAATTGGACAAGAATAAGACTAGGAAGGATGAAAATGAATTAAATGTTAATCCAATTACACAAACACACCTATTGGATGCATAAGATTTGTTAAAAATCCTAATTGGAAAAGAATAAGCCTAGGGAGGACGAAAATGACCTAAATGTTCGTCCAATTACACAAACACACCTATTGGATGCATAAGATTTGTTAAAAATCCTAATTGGAAAAGAATAAGCCTAGGGAGGACGAAAATGACCTAAATGTTAATCCAATTACTCAAACACACCTATTGGATGCACAAGATTGGTTAAAAGCCTAACTGGACAAGAATAAGCATAGGGAGGACGAAAATGACCTAAATGTTAATCCAATGAATCAAACACACCTATTGGATACACAAGATTGGTTAATACCCTAACTGGACTAGAATAAGCCTAGGGAGGACGAAAATGACCTAAATGTTAATCCAATGACACAAATTAACTTATTGGATGAACAAGATTAATTAAAAGCTCTAATTGGACTAGATTAAGCCTAAAGAAGATGAAAATGACCTAAATGTTAATCCAATGACACAAATGAACGTATCGGATGACGGAAATGACCTAAATCTTACTCTAATGACTCAAATACACCTATTGGATGCACAAGTTTTGGTTCTCATGTGTTTAGTTGGTGGTTTTGATTGAGAGAGTGGTTCTTTTTGGTTTGTGGAAGGGGAAACGATGTCATTTATCGATGTCCGTTTTTGATGGGGAGGAGTTGAGTGTGATGGTTCAGAAGAGAAGGCAGATTTTGAGGGTGTCGAAGGTTTAGTAGATGTTGATGGATTTTGTGGTGGTGGTGTTGGTGTTGTGGGCGTCGTGTTTCTTTGTGGTTCAGTTTGTGTTGGTTATTTTGCTACTGGGGGGCACGAGTCAGAAGAGTCATCACTCTCAGAGTCTAAAATGATGAAATAATGTGGTTTAGGGTTCATGGATTTCGACGTACCAATTCCAGATTGGACACGCATGGAGCGGCGTGGAGGAGTGATTCTAGTGCGTAGATGGGGAGGCACTTGAGCGAAGTTTGGTGTAGGACGAGTGTATAGTGGTGGAAGAAAGGTAGACAGAGGAATGAGGTTTAGAACTTCTTGACTAGTGTGAGAAGAGGGAGAGGCAGAAGATGTGTGTGGTGGTGATGGGCGAGGTGGTGGAGAGGGAGAACGTTCTATGGATTGGTATGAGGAAGATGAAGAGGGTGGTGTACAGGGAGAGGCATTTTTTCGTGCAGACTGTTTGGTTCGAGCCATGGTCTTTTTTGAGAAGAAGATGAACAGTGGAAGAGGTTTAGAGAGAGAGAGAAAGATTAGTCCAGCTTTTGGGGAAAAGAAGGTGAGAAGAAAAACAGTTTTCTAACTTGAGAAGATGGAGAGAAAAAGGTGCAGTAATGATGAGTATGCTGCCCAAAAGTAACAGTTTGTACCTAGGGAAATAGGAAAAGCATTTTGGGGGATTGGGGAGTGTATGTGTCAACACTCTAGCTTCAGACACAAGGGCACGTGTAATAAATGCCAAGATTTGCCTTTTTTGATTTTTGAGATGGAAAAGCAGACTGTTGCTTTTTCAGAACGGAGAATGATGAATCGCGAAACGGAGACTGATAAACGATCTCCGTTTTCTGCAGAAGCAGATTTTAACCAGAATTTTCTGGATTTTTCATGATTCTCAGTTTTTCTTTGATTGAATTAAAACTATCCTCCACAAGAGGCTTAGTGAAAATGTCAGCAAGTTGATTTTGAGTATCAACGAAGATTAATTCAACGTCTTTCTTATTGACATGATCACGAATGAAATGATGTTTTATTTCAATATGCTTTGATCTAGAATGCTGAATAGGATTTTTAGACAGATTTATAGCACTTGTATTATCACAATAAATTGGAATATTGGAATAGCTTACAGAGTAATCTTGAAGTTGGTTCTTGATCCACAAAACTTGTGAACAGCAGTTTGCAGCTGACACATATTCAGCCTCAGTTGTGGATAGTGCTATGGTGTTCTGTTTTCTGCATGACCAACTGATTAATGCTTCACCTAGGAACTGACATGCTCCACTTGTGCTTTTTCTTTCAACTTTGTCTCCAGCATAATCAGCATCACAGTATGCTATAATATCAAAATGGGAACCTTTTCTATACCAAAGACCAAGATTAGTTGTTCCAACGAGATATCTAAATATGCGTTTAACAGCAGTTAAGTGGGATTCTTTTGGCGCTGATTGAAATCGAGCACATAATCCTACTGCAAACACAATATCTGGTCTGCTAGCAGTTAGATATAGCAGAGAACCGATCATTCCACGATATTCTTTTTCAGAGACAGATTTGCCATTTTCATCTTTTTCTAAGGAAGTGGATGGATGCATGGGAGTTGTCATAATTTTTGACTCATTCATTTTATATTTGATCAACAGATCTTTGATATATTTTTCTTGACAAACAAAAATGCCTTTTTCGTATTGTTTGATTTGTAAACCAAGAAAATATCTTAATTCCCCCATCATGCTCATTTCAAATTCACTTTGCATAAGTTTTGAGAAATCTTCACATAGTTTTTCATTTGTTGATCCAAAAATGATATCATCCACATATACTTGAACAATGAGTAATTCATTTCCCTATGTTTTCTTAAATAAAGTAGTATCGATTTTTCCTCTTTGAAAATTGTTCTTAATTAGAAATGAAGTCAGCCGTTCATACCAAGCCCTTGGTGCTTGCTTTAAGCCATATAGTGCTTTGGTAAGTTTGAAAACATGATTTGGTTTTGATTGGTTTTCAAAACATGGGGGTTGTTTTATATACACATGTTCGTTTAAAAAACCATTTAAGAAAGCATTTTTCACATCCATTTGAAACAGTTTGATAAGTTTATGAGATGCATATGCAAGAAGTATTCGAATAGCTTCTAACCTTGCAACTGGAGCAAATGTTTCATCATAGTCTATACCTTCTTGCTGATTGTAGCCTTGAGCTACTAATCTTGCTTTGTTTCTAACAACTTTACCTTCTTCATCAAGTTTGTTTCTGAATATCCATCGAGTGCCAATAACTGTTTGATCTAATGGATCTGGTACTAGAGTCCAAACTTCATTTTTCTCAAACTGCAGTAGTTCTTCCTTCATGGCATTTACCCAAGACTGATCAGTAATAGCATCTTTGATTGACTTTGGTTCAATCTGAGATATCATTGCCATGCTGTCGTCATCATTCTTGAATGATCTTCTGGTTCGGATTCCATCAGCCGTGTCTCCAATGATCTGAGTTCGAGGATGATCTCCAATTATTTTCCAGCTTTTTGGTGGAGAATGAAAGGAGATTGTTTATCAATCTCTGTTTTCTGCAGACTTATTTGCTGGTGTGTTTCAATTTGAGTTTCTTCTTCCTCATCCTTTTTACTTATATCTTTGGCTTGAAAACGACTTCGCATCCATTGTCGCATAACTGACTTATGCTTAATAAATTGTGTTTTAATCCTTCCACGTATTGAACATCATTTATTTGAGCAGAGTTTGTCTTACCAATTGTTCCATTACCCTTAATTTGAGCTTGATCATCATTTCCAAATGTGACCGAACCACCATCCTTCTTGATGAAGGTTATGAAACAATTTCTATCTCCTGTCATGTGCCTTGAACAGCCATTGTCCAAGAACCAAGGCTTTCTCTTTGTATTTTGAAAACCAACCTTATCTTCATCTGTTTTTGCCATCAAGCATATGTTGGCTTCTTCTTCTTCTTCCTCAGTTTTTGATTCCTCTGAATCATCCCATGTTGCCATCATTGATTTCTTTTTGAAGGGAAATCGTTTTGATGGATTTTTGTTTGATGGACATTCTGCTTTGTAATGTCCCAATTTGTTGCATCCAAAACATGTGACTTGACTCTTGTCAATCTCTGTTTTAGGATTTTTGTTTTGAAATCCATTTTTGATTTGATCTCTTCTTCTCATCATTCTTTGTATTCTTCTAGTGAGAAGCGCAATTTCATCAGCATCTCCTTGTTCATTTTCTTCTGATTCTTCTTCAACTGGTACTGTGATTTTATCTTGAGAAACTTTCAGTGCTATTGCCTTTCCTTTCTTGACTGGTTTGTCTTCTTGCAACACTACATCATGAGCTCTTAGAGTTCCAATTAGTTCTTCCAGAGGCAGTGATTCAAGGTTCTTGGCTTGGCTTATAGCTGTCACCATTGGTCTCCAAATGATTAGAAGGCACCTCATGATTTTTCTTACTCTTTCTTGCACAGTATAAGCTTTTCCAGGAGAACGCATTTCATTTACTATTGTGGTGAATCTTGAGTACATTTCATCAATGGTTTCTCCTTCTTGCATTTCGAACAATTCGAATTTCCTTATACCAATGTCTATCCTTGTTTCTTTGACATGGCTTGTTCCTTCATGGTGAGTTTGTAATGTATCCCAAACTTCTTTTGCAGTTGTGCATTCATCTAACCTTTCACTTTCTTCCCTGCTTAAAGCACATGATAAAAATAATTGAGCTTTAGAGTTTAAAAGTACCTTAGCTTTATCTTCTGCTATCCAATCTGCTTCCTTTTTTAAGGCAGAGTTTGAATCATCTTGATCAACCCTTGGTGTGAAGTCTCCATCTGTATTATAGGATGCACAAGATTGGTTAAAAATCCTAATTGGACAACAATAAGCCTAGGGGGAGGAAAATTCCCTAAATGTAAATCCAATGACATAAACACACCTTTTGGATGCACAAGATTGCTTAAAGACCCTTACTGGACTAGAAAAAGCCTAAGGAGGGCGAAGATGACCTAAATATTAATTCAATGACACAAATGAACATATTGGACACACAAGATTGGTTAAAAACCCTAATTGGACAAGAATAAGTCTAGGGAGGATAAAAATAACCTAAATGTTAATCCAATGACACAAACACACCTATTGGATGAATAAGATTTGTTAAAAACCCTAATTGGAAAAGATAAGCCTAGGGAGGACAAAAATGACCTAAATTTTAATCAATTGACTCAAACACAACTATTGGATGCACAAGATTGGTTAAAACCCTAATTGAACTAGAATAAGACTAGGGAAGACGAAAATGACCTAAATGTTATTCCAATGACACAAATGAATTTATTGGATGCACAAGATTGGTTAAAAACTCTAATTGGACTAGAATAATCCCAAGGAGGTTGAAAATAACCTAAATGTTAATCCAATGACACAAATGAACTTATTGGATGCACAAGATTGGTTAAAAACCCTAATTCGACTAGAATAAGCCTATGGAGGACAAAGATGACCTAAATATTAATCCAATGACACAAACGAACTTATTGGATACACAAGATTGGTTATAAACCCTAATTGGACAAGAATAAGCCTACGGAGGATGAAAATGATCTAAATGTTAATTCAATGACACAAACTCAACTATTGGGTGCACAACATTGATTAAAAACCCTAATTCGATAAGAATAAGGCTAGGGATGACAAAAATTACCTAAATGTTAATTCAATGACACAAACACACCTATTGGATACAAAATATTGGTTCAAAACCCTAGTTGGACTAGAATAATCCTAGGAATGACGAAAATGACCTTAATGTTAATCCAATGACACATATGAACTTTGTGGATACACAAGATTGGTAAAAATAAAAAAAACTAATTGGACTACAATAATCCTAGGTAGGACGAAAATGACCTAAATGTTAATCCAATGACACAAATGAACTTATTGGATGCACAATATTGCTTAAAAACCCTAATTCCAAAAGAATAAGCCTATGGAGGACGAAAATGACCTAAATGTTAATCCAATGACTCAAACACACCTACTGGATGCACAAGATTGGTAAAAACCCTAATTGGACTAGAATAACCCTAGGGATGACGAAAATGGCCTAAATCTTAATCCATTGACAAAAATGAGCTTATTGGATGGACAAGATAAATTATAAACTCTAATTGGACTAGAATAAGCCTAAGGAGGATGAAAATGACCTAAACGTTAATCCAATGACACAAATGAACTTATTGGATGCACAAGATTGGTTAAAAACCCTAATTGGACAAGAATAAGCCTATAGAGGATGAAAATGACCTAAATGTTAATCCAATGACACAAACACACCTATTGGATGCACAAGATTTGTTAAAAACCCTAATTGGAAAAGAATAAGTCTAGGGAGGACGAAAATGACCTAAATGTTAATCCAATGACACAAACACATCTATTGGATGCACAAGAGTGATTAAAAACACTAATTGGATTAGAATAAGCCAAGGGAGGACGAAAATGACCTAAATGTTAATCCAACCTCACAAATGATTTTATTGGATGCACAAGATTGGTTCAAAACCCTAATTGGACAAGAATAAGCCTAGGGAGGATGAAGATGACCTAAATGTTAATCCAATGACTCAAACACACATATTGGGTGCACAAGATGGGTTAAAAACCCTAATTGGACAAGAATAAGGCAAGGGAGGACCAAAAATGACCTAAATGTTAATTCAATGACACAAACACACTTACTGGATGCACAAGATTGGTTCAAAACCCTTGTTGGACTAGAATAATCCTAGGGATGTCGAAAATGACTTAAATGTTAATCCAATGACACAAATGAACTTAGTTGATACACAAGATTGGTAAAAAAAAATTCTAATTGGACTAGAATAAGCCTAGGGAGGACGAAAATGACTTAAATGTTAATCCAATGACACAAATGAACGTATTTGATGCGCAAGATTGGTTAAAAATTCGAATTGGATAATAATGACCAAAATGTTAATCGAATGTCACGAACACGCCTATTGGGTGCACAAGATTGATTAAAAACCCTAATTGGACAAGAATATGCCTATGGAGGACGAAAATGACATACATGTTAATAAAATGACACAAACACGCATATTGGACGCACAAGATTGGTTAAAAACCCTAATTGGACTAGAATAAGCGTAGGTGTGACGAAAATGACCTAAATGTTAATCCAATGACACAAATAAACTTATTGGAGGCACAAGATTGGTAAAAAAAAAAAAACCTAATTGGACTAGAATAAGGCTAGGGAGGATGAAAATGACCTAAATGTTAATCCAATGACAAAAATGAACTTATTGGATGCACAAGATAGGTTAAAAACCCTAATTGGACCAGAATAAATCTCGGGAGGACGAAAATGACCTAAATGTTAATCCAATGACACAAGCACACCTATTGGGTGCACAAGATTCGATAAAAATCCTAATTGGACAAGAATAAGCCTAGGGAGGGCATAAATGACCTAAATGTTAATCGAATGACACAAACACACCTATTGGATGCCAAAGGTTGGTTAAAAACCCTAATTGGATTATAATAAGCCCAAGAAGGACGAAAATGACCGAAATGTTAATCCAATGACACAAACACACCTATTGGATGCACAAGATTGGTTAAAAACCCTAATTGGACTAGAATAAGCCTAAGGAGGAAGAAGATGACCTAAGTATTAATCCAATGACACAAATGAACTTATTGGATGCACAAGATTGGTTAAAAACCCTAATTGGACAAGAATAAGCTTAGGGAGGATGAAAGTGACCTAAATGTTAATCCAATGACACAAACACACCTATTGGATGCACAAGATTTGTTAAAAACCTTAATTTGAAAAGAATATGCTTAGGGAGGATGAAAATGACCTAAATTTTAATCCAATGACTCAAACACACCTATTGGATGCACAAGATTGGTTAAAAACCCTAATTTGACATGAATAAGCTTAGGGAGGAATATGATGACCTAAATATTAATCCATTGACACAAATGAACTTATTGGGTGCACAAGATTGGTTAAAAACTCTAATTGGACAACAATAAGCCTAGGGAGGATGAAAATTTCCTAAATATGAATCCAATGACTCAAACACACCTATTGGTTGCACAAGATTGGTTAAAACCCTAGGTATTTCAATAGGTTGAAGTAATCCCGCGGGCTTTTGGTGTTCAACCTTTACTTGTTGACACACTAAGCACCTAGAGACAAAATATGCTATGTCTCTCTTCGTCCCTTCCCACCAATACAATTCTCTCAAGTCTTGATACATCTTATTATAACGTGGGTGAATAGTATAAGAAGAATGATGAGCCTCCTCTAAAATTTTTCTCCTTATGCCACCAACATTTGGAATGAATGTTTCGTGGAAAATGAATTTAAACTCATTTATGTATGATTTTGAGTAAATGAAACTTGTTGTGTTTGAGTGGTGGATTGTGTTCGTCGTATTTGACGTGTTCTTAATTAATACTGATGAAATTTGTTGTGTGTATGGTTGGATTCTGTGGAGAAATGAATTGATGTGTTTTGGTGTGAGTTGTGGATTAGATCTGATAATATGTTTGAGTTTGTTTTGTGTGGAATTTGAAAATCGTTTAAGTTAAATGAGTATTAAGAATGGGGAATCTCTTAATGTCTTGTTTACTTAATGTTGTTTTGGAAAATCGTTTAAGTTAAATGAGTATTAAAAATGGGGAATCTCTTAATGTCTTATTTACTTAATGTTTGTTTTGGAAAATCGTTTAAGTTAAAAGAGTATTAAGAATGTGGAATCTCTTAATATTTCTATTTGCTTAATGTTTGTTGTGAAAATCGTTTAAGTAAAATGAGTATTAAAAATGGGGAATCTTTTAAAATCTACATTTGCTTAACGATTGTGGTGGATGGAGTCTGTGTGTGCTCATGCATTTCATTTTGGTAAATCGTGCTGACCCGTGATAGGTGGCACCTCGGTAAACAGTACTGACCCGTGATAGGTGGTACGTTTACGATTTACGTTTTGGTAAATTGTGCTAACCCGTGATAGGTGGCACCTCGGTAAATAGTACTTTGGCCTGTGATAGGCGGTACGTTTACGATTTACGCTTTTTCTTTTAGTGAATCGTGCTGACCTGTGATAGGTGGCACCTCAGTAAACAGTACTGACCCGTGATAGGTGGTACGTTTATGATTTACGCTTTTTAGTAAATCGTGCTGACCCGTGATAGGTGGCACCTCGGTAATTGGTACTTTGGCCTGCGATAGGCGGTACAATTATGATTTACGGCCCTTCGAGGAGGGTTTTGGTTTGGAATTCCGAGTCCATGCATTTTGGCATATACGCATCGCATTAGGGTGCTTGGCACGCGAGTCGTGTTTGATTTAAGTTTATGATTGAGTGTTTTGAATTTGAGTTGTCGTGGTAATTGTGTTGGAATTTCTAAGTGTTATGTATTGATTATCGTGTGTAAGTGTGAAGGATTGTAAAACTATTTCAAAATCCAATTTGTTGTGGTGATTGTGTGGGAATTGCTAAGTGTTAAGATTCGGAGTTATGTATGAATGTGATTGAATTAGTTTATGTATTTTTGGAAGAATAGGCAGGGAAATCGATTTCCCAATCGATTTGATGAGTTGCAGGGACTTCATTAATTTAACAAAATCGATTTGCCAATCGATTTTTCAATATGTTTTTCAAAACCTCTTAAGAAATCGATTTGGAAATCGATTGGCAGTAAGACAGGAACTCAGCAAAACTGAAAAAATTGATTTGGAAATCGATTGGCATCAACACAGGGGCTCAGTTATACATTCATTCGATTTCCCAATCGATTGAATTAAGCCCAGAATTCAAATTTCACTAAAAACCTTCAGGAAATCGATTGCTTAGTTGAAAGGTTATTTTTTGCATTTAAAAACATAAATGTTATGTGTTAACTGTTAATTTCGGTTGGTGACCCTTTACAACTATTATGGAAATCTGGGCTTTTCCCTCAGATGAGAGCCAGGACAATCCTACCGGTTCGTACCCTACGGATGGGAATGTAGATGGGAATGCTTGACTGGAGCTATGTTAGGAGGATCTCACGGGGCGCGTGGAGATCACTCAGGGTGTATAGCTATAGTTTTTTGAAGAATGATCAGATTAGGATGACATAGAGGGGACTTATGTTTTTTTTGGATTACGTTATTTTGAGCTGGAAAACTGTACATTTACTAATATGGTCAGCTTGACATGTTATTTTCGGTGGGTTACATGTACCACTTTTTGATGTGTAAATAATTTTGGATTCATATTTTGAGAAATTTTTCCGCTGCTTATAAATTATAATGACTCGATTATTTATCCAAAGTTATTACCTTATTTATTTCTCTGTTTTATTTTACTTTCTTTTGAAAAAAAAATATATCCTCGCTTGAAAAATCGGGGTGTTACAGGAAAAGTCTGAAATTTTGCCATTATGAACATTATTTACCATATTCACCAAGTATGGGTCTTGACTTTGAGCTTCCTTGATATCATCAACTATGGTTGAACAAATTTGTACGTGGGCTAAAAATAACCTCGAATGACCATGTTCCAATTGAATTCCACTTTCAACAAATTCTTCAAAATCTTTAACTACTGGTCTCTTTACTTCTGCTATATGAGAGAGACTGTCCATAGAATTCCTACTCAAAGCATCTGCAATAATATATGCCTTCCCTGGGTGGTATAAGATTGTGCAATCATAATCTTTCAAGAGTTCCATCCACGTCTTAAATTTAAATCTCGCTGTTGAAAAATATACTTGACTTTTATGATTGGTATCAATCTCGCAAGTTTCACCATATAGATAGTGTCTCCAAATCTTAAGAGCAAAAATAACTGCAGCCATTTCCAAATCAAGTGTGGGATAGTTCACCTCATGCCTCTTGAGTTGTCTAGATGCATAGGAAATAACCTTACATTGTTGCATAACTACACAACCAAGACAAACTCTAAAAGCATTCCAATAAACTGCATAACTTTCACCACCTATAGGTAATGCAAAAATAGGTGCTGGCGTCAAGTACTCCTTCAATTTTTGAAAGCTTTCCTCACATTCATCAGTCTATCCGAACTCAACTTTCTTCTGGGTCAACCTAGTCAACGAAAATGCAATCTTTGAGAAATCCTTCACAAAACATCGATAATAACCGGCTAAACCAAGAAAACTCCGAATCTCCTTCACTGTGGTAGGTCTGGGCCAATTCTGGACTGCTTCCACCTTACTTTGATCAACACTTATTCCATTCTTAGACAAAACATGACCTAAAAATGCCACACTATCCAACCAAAACTGATATTTTGAGAATTTGGCATATAATTGTTTATCTCTTAAGGTTTGCAAAACCAACCTTAAATGTCGCTCGTGTTCTTCTTTCCTCTTGGAATAAACAAGGATATCATCAATAAACACAATCACGAATTATCCAAGAATGGTTTACAAACGCGATTCATCAAATCCATAAAAGTTGTTGGGGCAATAGTAACCCAAAGGACATAACCAGAAATTTATAATGCCCATAACGCGTACGGAAAGCTATCTTCGTTATGTCATCCCTTTTAATCTTCAACTGCTGATATCCTGACCGCAAATCAATCTTAGAAAAATATTGAGCTCCTTGAAGTTGGTCGAACAACTCATCAATGCATGGAAAAGGGTATTTATTCTTTACAGTTACTTTATTTAACTGTCTATAGTCTACACACAACCGCATGGATCCATCTTTCTTCTTTACAAATAAAACCAGTGCACAAGCTATACTCCTAGCCTGGAAAGCCTATCAACTAACTTAATAATTAAACAACTAAACTGTTCTCTAATTTCGACAGAGTATCCTCTGTAAATTCAACATTTCCAAATTTATAGAATCTCTGTTTAACTTTCAATTCAGTCATACTTCAAATAACATAACCTAATTTCTTAATACACTTCCCAAAAAAAAGATAGACTTTCTAGATTCCAAAGTAGCTGCAATTTACATTAGACTCAACATACATTACAAAAAAAGATCATCGATCAAAGAGGCCTACCAAAAAGAAATATGTTGCAACTTGAATCTAATAACAGATTTCTACTCGGCTGCCTGTGAATCTGAAAAATAAACAACACAAGGGGTAAGTCACAAAGACTTAGTGAGGAGACAACAACCACCATCAATTAGAAGGGAAACACAAAAAGGCACGAATAATTGTTTTACAATCGGATGGCAATTATGTTAAACAATATTACGTTAAAAATCTAGAAAAATTTCTAAATTTAAATATATGCTCTCCAACAACTCTCAGAGTAGCCGACAGGATCTCACATGACAAATCTGAGTACCAAAAATATTTCCAAGACTTTAGAAAAAATTATTCTAAAGTTTAGCTAACTCTAGGAAACCATAAGAATCATTTAAATATACCCTAAGCACAAAATAAGATTTTTAAACAAAACTACATTTTTCTATGAATTCATACTAGGATTAGAGTTGTGCATTTACCTCAATGAGTCTCAATCAACAACTCTCGAGAGATGGGTACCTTTTTCCCTAGAGCACAAACCCTAACTCAAAAATTCTAACCAAGACAATTTGTAGGAGTATGAGAAATTATGTTTGTGGGGATTTTAAATTCATTTTTTAAGGGTTGAGGGTTTGAGTATTATAGAGAGAGGAGAAGAAAAGAGAAGGAAAGGAAAAAAAATAGCAACAAAAATGGGGGAGGGGAGTATTCTGCCGAGAGGGGGAGAAAGAAGAAAGGAGAAAATGAATTTGAAAAAAAATGAAGTGAGGTAGAAAGAAAGTTTGGTTTTATTTAATTATTATTATTATTATTATTATTATTATTATTATTATTATTATTATTATTATTATTATTATTATTATTATTTTAAAACACACGGGTGTGACAGTCACGACACGCAGCACTATGAGAGATGGAGAAAACATAGTATAAAATCCTCCATTTTTATCATAATTCTTTTGAACTCGCTAGTGTTTAGTGGTGCACAAATGAATAATAAAAAATCTATACTGCCCAGAAAATGGGATTCCCCTCACTTGGTTTGTCCATTTTACTTTTGCTTTTATCCATTTTTATTTGCAACTAAAAAAATTGTTTTTACAAATTAACCACAAGTGCACCTTGCTTACATCGTTTATTACCTTAAAATACATTTCTTTTTACATTATTTCTTTAAAACTGCAATTTTAATCTTCTTTGAATTCGTTTTGGTGGACGAAGAGTGTGAGTGGGCATTAAATTCAGAGAGGTGAAAGCACTGTAAAAGTCTTGCGCTTTCACATAATTAAAGGACCTATTAGAGCGCTTATTACACAAGCGCTGTAAAATCATTCACTTTAAATAAAAATCATTTACTTTAAATAAATAAAAACAAATTTACGAACCCTCATCTCCTCTACTCTAGGAACCCTCCTCTCCTCTATGTACTGTGCGACCATCTACTGCTCCTCCTTTATAAAAAAATTGGATACTTGTCTCATGTACTGTAATTATTAATTTGTTGTTGTCACTAAAACTAATAAATTTTTACATAATAAATCATATAAAATCTATTCTTTTTTTAAATTTGTTGATCTGTTTTGTTTTGAAATCAGACTTGGACCTTGGTTTCCATTTTCCAATATTAGATATGTGTACTATATATTGGTATAATGTTATTAGTAGCTTATTATTTGTGTAACTGCATTTATATAAGTCATATAATATGGACCGGAAATGGATGCCTGCCAATCGATTGTCAAAAGAGTATGAAAATGGAGTGAAGGAGTTTGTTGAGTTTGCAGTGAAGAATGCAAAAGATCCAAATAGAGTCGTTTGTCCTTGTTTAAAATGTTGTTTTGGAAAACACGTTAGAGAAGATGAATTGGAAGGACATTTAGTATGGTATGGAATTGATCAAAGCTATACATGTTGGATAAGACATGGTGAGAAAAAAAAAGGAAACATTAATTTTGAGAATGGTTCGACATATGCTTCAACTGATTTCGACATAGATACATATGAGCCGGGCCGAGTTGAGGAGATTGCAAAAGCAGTTGAAGAAGATCTTCGGGATTGTCCTAAAATTTTTGAGAGTTTGTTGAGTGATGTAGAGAAACCATTATATAATGGTTGTACTAAATTCACAAGACTATCGGCGATATCAAAGTTGAACAACTTAAAAGCGAGTAATGGATGGTCTGATAAAAGCTTCACAGAATTATTAACACTCTTAAAAGATATGTTGCCAGATGATAATGAACTTCCCATTCGAACCTACGAGGCTAAACGGATTTTGTGCTCTATTGGCATGAGTTACGAAAGGATTCATGTGTGTCCTAACGATTGCATTTTATTTCGAAACGAATATGAATTACTAAAGGCGTCTCCGAAATGCAATGTCTCTCGATATAAGAAGAAATAATCTACTCCAACAAAAGTCGTGTGATATTTTCCTATAATACCAAGATTTAGGCGCAAGTATCGCAGTGAAGAAGATTCAAAATAGTTGACATGGCATGCAAATGAAACAATTAGAGATAGAAAGTTTTGACACCCAGCAGATTCTCCACAATGGGCAAAAATTGATCATGAGTATCCTGAATTCGGGATAGAGTCAAGAAATCTACGACTTGCACTTTCTACTGATGGAATGAATCCATATGGTCTTCAAAGCATCTCACGCAGCACGTGGCCTATGATTTTGTTGATTTATAACCTACTTTCATGGTTATGTATGAAGCGTAAATTTATAATGTTGTCTCTGTTAATTTATGGACCCAAACAACCGAGGAATGATATCGACGTATACTTGACTCCTTTAATTGAAAATTTAAAAAATATGTGGGAGACAGGTGTGGAAGTTTATGATGGGTATAAGAAACAATGTTTCAATTTGAGGGCTATGTTGTTCGGCACAATTAATGACTTTTCAGCATATAGTAATTTATCAGGATATAGCATTAAAGGTCAGTGTGCATGTCCTATATGTGAAGAGAGTACAAATTGGATGCGGTTGAAACATTGTAAGAAGAATGTATTTCTTGGACATCGTAGATTTTTACCTTATAGTCATCAGTATCGTGGATGGAGAAATGCATTCAATGGAAAATCAGAGGAAGGAAAAGCTCCTTTAGCACCGACTGGATATCAAATACTTGAAAAAGTACAAGGTTTGACCAATAAATTTGGCAAACCTTTTGCGGGAGAGCTGGTCAAAACTGGGTGGAAGAAAAAGTCAATTTTCTTTGAATTGTCATATTAGAAGTCATTGTATGTAAAACATTTCCTCGATGTGATGCATATTGAAAAAAATTTATTTGATAGTGTTATTGGTACATTACTCAATATTCTAGGAAAGTCTAAAGATAACATCAATGCAAGATTGGACTTGGTCGATATGGGAATAAGAAATGAATTGGGTCCCGTAAAGAAAGAAAAACGCACATATCTACCTCCAGATGCTCATACTCTATCTAGAAAGGAAAAAAAAATTATGTAAATTTCTACACAAAGTTAAAGTTCCAGAAGGATACTCTTCAAACATTAAAAGGTTTGAAGACCCATGATTGTCATATTCTAATGGAGCATTTCCTACCAATAGGTATACGTTCCATTTTACCTGAAAAATTTTGAAGAGCTATAACTAGATTATGTTTCTTCTTCAGGGAAATTTGTAGTAAAGTGATCGATCCTCAAAAATTACCGACATTGCAGAGGGAAATTGTTGTTACTTTGTGTGAGCTTGAAATGTATTTCCCACCCTCGTTTTGTGATATAATGGTTCACCTTACTGTTCATCATATTAAGGAGACACAACTTTGTGAGTCAGCTTATATGAGATGGATGTATCCGATAGAACGATATATGAAAATATTAAAAGGGTACGTAAAAAGTAGAAGTCGAACAGAAGGTTGTATTGTTGAATGGTACATTGTCGAAGAAGCTGCTGAATTTTGTACTGAATATCTGTCCAATGTTGAATCCATAGGGCTTCCCATGTCTCATCATTCGGGAAGAATATCAGGAGAAGGGATAATTGGAAAGAGGACTAATGACTATATCAATGACAGAATGGGAGCAGGCACAATTGTATGTTCTGCACAATGATGAAGAGATTCAACCTTATGTTAGAATACACATGGATCAGTTATCTAGTTTGAACATGAATAAGAATCAAAATTGGATAACTCGAGAGCACATTTGAAGTTTTATAACATGGTTAAATAATCACATAAAGTCAAAGTTTGATATAGACCCCAGATCAATTTCACAGAGATTGAGGTGGCTAGCAAATGGTCCGAGTTTACATGTCTTTTCATACACCGGTTGTGTAATTAACGGACACACATTTTATACCAAAGAACAAGATGATCAAACCACTATGCAAAATAGCGGACTCACTCTCGTAGCTAAAGCGATGCATGTCTCAAGTGCAAAAGACAAAAACCCAATATATGCAAATCTATCATATTTTGGGGTTATCGAGCGCATATGGGAGTTAGACTACACAATGTTTCGTGTTCCCATATTTGGTTGCAAGTGGGTCGATAATAATAATGGCGTTCGGATTGATGAGTCAGGATTCTTGCTTGTCGATTTTAATAGGGTGGGATACAAAGACGAGCCTTTTATTTTAGCATCGCAAGCTCAACAAGTGTTTTATGTCACTGATCCTTCTAATGATAAATGGTCTGTTGTCCTATCGACCAATAAAATAAGTGATGATAACAATAATGATGAAGATGTTGGTAATGATCTTTTATTTGCAACATCACAACAACCACATGAAATTGATTCAACTGATGATGGTTTATATCTTAGAGATGATCATGATGAGGGAATTTGGATTAATCCATCGTTTCGTATCGTTAATGGACAAACAAATGTGAATCCCACCAGAAAAAGAAGAAGGGCATATTAATGTGTTTAATTGTTTTATATAAGCAATGTAATCTGAACTGAGTTCATGTAACTTAATTGTTTGATATGCCAGAATTGAGCATTTTAGTATTTAGCTTGAACTGTATTTGATACTAAGTTCATGTAATTTAAGTGTATGTTTGCCCTGCCATAACTGATTTTTGGCTTATATTGAACTTGAAAAA
>NC_021166.2:34140946-34181654 GCF_000331145.2 Cicer arietinum | reverse complement strand
ATATATATATAGGTAGTTAAATAATTATTTGGAAAAAAAAAATCCAAATATAGGTATTTTACTTGAACTGAACTGAATATAAACTTGTAATTTTACAGAGCTTTTGTCCATAAGCGCTATAAAAGCCTTTAAAAAAAATAAGGAGGTCACAAAGCTTTGTTTTATACCAAGTTAAAAGGGTCTTTTAAAGCGCTTGTTGTCGGAGCGCTGTAAAAGGCTTTTAAAAATAAAATAAGGAGGTCTTTCCCAGCGCTTTGGCAATAAGCGTTGTATAAGGCATATAAAAAAACAGCCATATTACATAAGAAAACAAAGAGGTATTTTAAAGCGCTTGTTGCTAAAGTGCTGTAAAAGGCTTTTAAAAATAAAATAAGGAGGTCTTTACAAAAACCTAATATATGCAAATCTATCATATTTTGTGGTTATCGAGCGCATATGGGAGTTAGACTACACAATGTTTCGTGTTCCCATATTTGGTTGCAAGTGGGTCGATAATAATAATGGCGTTCGAATTGAAGAGTCAGGGTTCTTGCTTGTCGATTTTAATAGGGTGGGATACAAAGATGAGCCTTTTATGTTAGCGTCGCAAGCTCAACAAATGTTTATGTCACTGATTCTGCTGATGATAAATGGGTTGTTGTCCTATCGACCAATAAAATAAGTGATGATAACAATAATGATGAAGATGTTGGTAATGACGCTTGTTGGAAAAAGCGTTGTAAAAGGCTTTTAAAAATACAGCCCTGTTACATAAGAAACAAAGAGGTCTTTTAAAGCGCTTGTCCAAGCGCTTGTGGACTAGCGTTGTAAAAGGCTTCTAAAAAATTAAATAATAAGGTCTATTACAGCGCTTGTGGACAAGCGCTTTAAAAGGCTTCTAAAAAAGCGCTGGAATAGGGTTTTAAAAAATAAAATAAGGAGGTTCATTAATGGACAAACAAATGTGAATCCCACCAGCAAAAGAAGAAGGGCATATTAATGTATTTAATTATTTTATATTAGCCATGTAATCTGAACTGAGTTCATGTAACTTAATTTGATCTGCAAAAATTGAGCATTTTAGTATTTAGCTTGAACTGTATTTGATACTAAGTTCATGTAATTTAAGTGTATGTTTGAGGAAAAAGCGCTGTAATAGAGTTTTATATATAACTGAAAACCGCTTCAGTTTCCTCTTCATTATGTAAACTTCACTACGCTAGTATCTTCCTCCTCTTTGTTCTTCTCATTGCGAACCCTATCATCTGTGTTATTATCCCTACGAACCATCTCTTCTCATTGAAATACGTAACCCTCATTACGTATTTCTGCAAATCATACTTTGTCCTACGAACCGTTCGTATTTCTGCGCATTGTCGGTGTTCCTTCTCGTACGAAACCTATGTATTTCTTCTCACTATTCAGGTATTGTATTTATTAATTTTTTGTTGTCACTAAAATGCATGCTGAACTTATACTGCTACGTACTTAGACTACTGCATGTTGAACTTGTTGAAGTTATACTTAACTGCATGTTGAACTTATTGTGGATAAATGGATACCAACAAATATTTAGATCATCAAAATGAGGAATTTGTCAACCCTAAGACTTATGAAAATGAAGTCAAACATGGTGCAACCATCATGCAAAATGTCATAAAAGCAAGGAGTAGTGGCATAAAATTTGAGGTATACTATACTTTGTTTGCTGTTTATTTTTTATCCTTTTTGAAAGCATATACTTACTATATGAGTTTATTAAGTTGGATTGAATGAGAGTGGTCAGCCAATTGTCCCCAACAGTTTCATGTTTGTAAGTTATATTGGGGCTGTTGTTCGTAAGAATATCCCCATCACAATTAACGATTGGAGAGATAAGGGGTTGAAGGATGCGAAAGATATATTATGGGCTGATATACAAGTAACTTTTTTGATCCACTTTTTTGTTACTTATAATTTTTTCCATTGAAATACTTTACTCAAACTATATCTTTATTTCGTTTACAGACTACTTTTGTTGTTGATGAGGTGACAAAGGCTTACATGTTGAAAGTTGTCGGAAAATACACCGGGGTTTTTGATATCACCTCTCAAATTGCTATCTAAAAGATCGTGAAGGAAATATGAATGTTGAAGCTCCAAAAATATATAAACATTATATATCAAATGAAGAATGGAGCGCATTTGTAGCAAAACGTTCAGATCCCGCGTTTGTGGTAAGTGATTAATTTATTAGCATTTGTGTTTTATTATTCATATTCATAGCGTATTTTAAATTTTTATACGAATGTTATTTTTTTATATAGAATATAAGTAAGGCAAATCGCGAGAGGGCAAAAAATCCGACACACCCATACAAAAAATCTCGTATGTGATATGCACGTCTAGAGCAAAAACTTGTAAGTAATTAAAACATCACTTTTATATAATGTGGTACATTATAAACTATAGTTGCTAACTAATATTTTGTTTATGATCTTAACGAATAGCTACAAGACACCCAATCCGATCAACCGTTGGGTCGTCATATCTTGTGGAAGGAAGCTCGTGTAAATAAAGATGGAGTGGTTGATAACGAAAATGTTCAAAAAGTAATAGAACTTTGTGTAAGTATATTATCACTTTAATATTTTTTTAATATTGTATTTTAAAAATGATATTGAACTTATATTTCTAATCCTACGTGTATGTTAGAAGAATCTCGAACAAAATTCGGAAAATCAAGCGGACAACAAAGCTAGTAGCAGGGACATTCTCAGTAAAGTGTTTAATGTTCCTGAATATTCCGGTCGCGTGAGGGGGAAAGGATTTGGCGTAACTCCTAAAAGCTATTTATCACAAGAGAAGCGCCAAAATCCATCTAATGAGGAGGTATTAGAGAAGCTCTAATTCCTATCAGAGCAGGTGGCACTCTTGGTGAAGAAGAATAAAGACAAGCAACTTCTAGATCAGCTCCAACGTGAAATACAAATGGAGAGTGAAAACGCGAGTTGCAACATTGGTCTCAAAAGTCTTCCCGAGGTAATTAATTACTTAAAAAAATAAGAAATTCATTCAACCTAATTGTTTCACATACTTATGTATTAACCATTGATTTAGGGTGTCACTCCTTGCGTGTTGTACTTATCCTCCCCTACTCATCGCAAGGTCAGAAAAGGAACATCGTACAATACTTTGGGAGAAGTATTGCACAACACATCGATCCCTGCAGGCCATGTCAAAGTATCACCAGTTATTGCTTTGGAACCAAATGCACCGTTGCCTATACCGGACAACGATGCAGATATGAATTATTTGGGCGAAGCAAATGGTATTTACGTGGCATGGCTCACACATCTTGTTGCCCTTGATAAGGTATGTTTAATTAATTGAATGTATGTTTAATTGATATGTATATGATTATGATTTATTATATTTAATTGCTGATTTTTTTCCGCTGTTAACTTTAATTTCACATTTATTTAGATTCAGACAAAGTCTAAAGGGAATGATAAGAAGATTCTCATAAATGAGTCAGTCACATCGCCGGAAAAGGTTTGTCACATTTATGCTGTAAGGTTTGTCATTTTTTCAGATTCAATAAACTAAAAAACTAATTAACCTCATTTTTTCAGATTCAATCCAATAAACCACCCGCACAGCAAACCAGTTGCCAGAATAAACCAGCTGCCACATCACAACTGGATGTTCGTGGTAAAAATAAAGCCAGCAAACTTCAAAAATTGGAAGGTAATAAAGCTGGCAAACTTCAATTTATTGGTAATTAACTTAATTTATTGGTAATTAATCTAATTTGAAAAGTTCATTGAAGGTTTTTGTATGAGAAGTTGGTGTGCACGCCAGATTGTCAAATAGATTTTCATTCTTGTCTCCGCATAAGCTTTTGATGTTTAAAATCTATCTAGTGAATGTAAAGAAATATGTTGTAGATATCATATTAGGAAATAAAGAGAAGGATAAGTTGTTCTTTTCACCATATAATTCAGGGTACATAATTATATATTCTTTATTTATATCTTTTTTAATTTATGAGATCTTAATTTATTAGTTGTGTAAACAAAATTGCCAACCAAATTTTTGTTGGTGTAGGGCACATTGGGTGCTATTTGCAATCAATACGACCTCTGAAGTTATATACTATTTATATCCCTTGCACAACAATCACTCTGATATAAAGACTATGTTCGACACGTAAGTAAATTCATTTATTTCTTACATATATATAAATAAATAATGTGTTTGTTAATGCTATAATAATCACATTTATTTATTCGATAGTGTTTTACAAGTTTTTCGAGCTCAAAGATGTGCTACAGTGTCGAAGCAAAAGTCAAATAACATCACATGGATTCCAATAAAGGTTTGAAATATATGCCTTTAAGATTTCATTTACAATCAATGCAAATATTTATTGACTTATATGTTTTATTTTATAGTGCCCTCGTCAAACTAACAACATCGACTGTAGATACTATATATTGCGATTCATGAAGGAGATTGTTGATATGAATCAAACTATAATCCCATAAACGGTACGACATTTTCATTATTTGTCTTTCATTTATAAACTATGTATATATTTGATTCTAACTTATTTATGATCAATTTTTATATTGCACAATACTTTGACAATTCCAGTCCAACATACTCTGAAAGAGATCTAATTGAAATAAAGGAAGACTGGTGTCAGTATGTGATTGAAATGAAAATTATTTGATTTGCTGGGAAATGGCATGCTGCAAGGGATAGTTATATGAATATATGGTAGTTATGTTTTGTGTAGTTCTGATAGTTATATGTATATGAATATGAAACATTTGAAAAGGCTTGAATATGTAGTTATATGAATATGTATATAGTTATGTGTTGTTGCAATATGTGAATATGTATATGAATATGTTGTGAACTGATTGTGTAAATATGTAAAGTTATAAAGTTAAATTACAAAGTTATATAGTTCTGTTTTGTTGTGTACTGATTGTGAAATGATTGTGTGAACTGATTCTGGATGAAAATGATTTTGGAAAAAAAATTAAAAGATAGCGCTTTCTAAAAAATGTCATAAAAAACCAAAAGACGCTTTTTAAAAATTCCATTTACAGCGTTTTGATTACTAATCCATTCAATAGGCCTCGTTTTGTGTTTTTGCTAGAAGTGAATGGAATCAATGGTTTATGCACTAGTGCAATTAAACCTTATTAGATCGGTTCCTATGAACTTGTTAGATCGGTTTCTTGTCCGATCTAACATCAAGCATTGTAATAAATAGTTAATTATTAAATCAGCTAAAATAATAGATGTAACAAGTTACATTCAAAAATGATTTATTAGATCGGTTAAATTTGAACCAATATAACAAGTCAAATTCAAAATCAATTTATTAGATCGATTAAATTTGAACCAATATAACAAGTCAAATTCAAAATTGATTTATTACATCGGTTAAATTTGAACCAATATAACAAGTAATATTCAAAATTGTTTATTTTATCGATAAGTCAATCAATTTAAATAATTAACTTTTTAATTTTTGTTTTCATAACTTTCACCCCTTACATATGCATCCTCATAATTTCACATATTACCAAGAAAACTACACTCAACAACAAATTTTCTATTTGGCATCCTAAAACACTAGTCAACAAATAAAAGTAAAATTTATCAATTAAAATTTATAAACACTCGTTAGCAAAATTTATTTAATTTCTTTGAATTTGTATCATTTTCCTATTGTTATAGACTTATAGCTAACTACAAAGCGCCAATAAATAAAATCAATAAAGAAAAAACAAATTATTGTAGCAAATAATTTATATGTTACAGAAGATTATGGTGTGGAGAATTTGCTTTGATTTTAAGCTCCAAAACCTTATCATCAGGGGAAAAATCTTGGTCACTAATCCTCCTTAGACCACCATATTCAGCTGGAAGATGTTCTGGGGCTATATACCTTGCGACAAATCATATTGTTAGCTAAAGTTTAATGATGAAAAATCATACTGTTAGCTTAAGTTTAATGATGACAAATCATAATTTTATGTTAATTATAACCACACTCACTTGAGAAGAATTCGTGTAACCTTTTGTGGTCTTGCCAAGATGAACTTCTTTTTATTTCTCTGGTTCATAGACCTTGAGAATAAAACTTGTGAAGTGTAGAACCAAAATGGTGCATTTACTACAATCTGCAAACATAAAAAAATTAACCTTTCTGTAATTTCATTTTTGATAAAAATTCCAAACTTATAACTGTATTATTACATATACTAACATTTTTGTAAACAATCTCAGGATAATAATTCTGAAACAATATAAGAGCATTTTTGCTGAGTGCACTAAGCTCTTTCATTCCTTGAATTGGTGAATTCTTTAAATCCAAAACCTGAATAGTTGAATCAACCCATCCTCTAAAACACAACTTTTTAACAGCAATTTCCATCAACTGAATTCTCCACCTCAAAAAAAGTTCACATATCTCCTGTGTTCCAAATGTCTTCTTATACAAAACCTTGTCTTTGAAAACCTCAAAAAGATGGTCACAAACTGGTCTTCCTTCCTTATCCCTACTATCCAAAATTCCACAATTTTCAAAATCAGAACCCAAATCTTCATCAAGAATTTTATCAACATTATTTTTAATTCTCCACACCTTAGTCTTCTGTAACATATCAATATTCCTATTGGTATAGACTTATAGTCCTTAAAATCTAACTAACATATCATGGTTAACATAAATTGTTAGAATAGAAGGTTTTCTCTCTTCACATTTTAGCTTTCTTTAACTTTGAACATATTCAGACAAGAATCATAAAAACACCAAATAAGAGTATGAACATATAAGAGTATGAACACATTATTTCAGTTTTTTATGCTACTGGATCTAAGGAACAACATAAGAATGAATATAATCAAAGAGAAGAGAATTGAAGCAAGACTTGCAATTAAAAATCAGAGGAAACATGTCAGGGAAACTACATACAGTTCTTTCCATTAAAATCCAAAGAGTTTTCAAAGTCTTTCGCTACACAAACATTTATATATAATATCATATCCAAAACTGCTACAATATTGAAAACGTCAAGGATCTACACCTCCTTATTCCCCAATTAACATGTAATTCCTGATTTCCTCCCTTCTCTTTCACTCCTATTTAGTTATATCTTCTAATTCTCATCTATCTAACTACGACTAATAGTGGGGGTTTCCTAACAGTATGATGCCCATTAATCTTATATTTGCCTGTAAATAAAAGGAGTATATGCTTATTTAGTTTCGCGGTGGAATTACAAATCATGGCGAGTCGCCGTGATTTTGCCATTCTCACGATGAAACCAAACATACACGATGTATGTATGACTTGACCAAAAGTTAGAGGGAATAACCTAATTCATCAATATTGTGTACGGGATTTTATAGTTATTGAAATATAGGAAATGAAATTATAAGCGACACAACTTGTTTTGTAAAGGAAAAACACGAGAGCAGAAAATTGAGAGAACCTAAGAAGTTTGCTATAAAGATGCAGCAGCATTTGAGTCATTTGATCAAACATGTGGTGCTCAACTTAAATTTCATAAAAAAGGAAGTAATACAGTAGTTAGTATCTAAACATTGAAAATTGTATTGTGTAAAATCCATACAATGATGGAAGGTGGTGAACATATGAGTAATTGGAAGTATATATATATACCTAAGTGAGTAGTGATGAATTGATACGGTGGAGTCAGTAGTAGCAGTAGACCAGATTTGATTTGAAGAGCCCCAACTTCGAATTTGAGACATCACAATAATAGATCTAAATTGAAGTAGTGTTTATCATTCTATCTGCATAAAAAACTGATATACTTTTAAGTTTTAAGTAACTCATAATCACAACTATAACTTTTAAATTTAAGCTACCCAGCAAAGCAATATAATTGCATAAAATAACTCCATTATTTCAAACATAAGAGTATAAGAGTATGAACACATTAAGCAACAACCAAAACAAATCACAAACTCAAATTAACAAATGTATTTAAAAATTTATATCATTAGACTTATTATTAACATATACAATGTCAAAAATAACTCCATTATTTCAAACATAAGAGTATGAACACATTAAACAACAACCAACACAAATCACAAACTCAAATTGACAAATGTGTTTAAAAATTTATAGCATTGGACTTATTATTAACAGAGACAATATCACAAACACATAGCATGCAGTTTTAAAGGATGATTGAAAATTGGGTAACTACTACTACTCAAATTTCTCCATCACTTTCATAGTTTTTTAGGCATCATCACTTCTCAAATTTCCCCATCACTTATGTAGAAATTTCTCCTACAAATTTCTTCATCAATTAAAGATTAATAATAAGAATAATTAACAATGAAATAATTTTAGATTGTTGAATAACAAACAAGAATTATTAGAAAATTACCGGAGAAATCAACAAACACTTCTCGACGGAAATGCTCCTTAATAGATGGAAGAGGAAGACAAAGAAAACTCGTGGTTGGTGCTGAAGTAGAAAAATGTTGCCTAGGACCAACTCGTCGCCGGCGATGAAGACTAAAAGCTGCGATACACGATTCACGTTTTCACTGAAAGTGTTTAATTTGTGGCTTCTTAGTTTTTTGTGGTGTGTTTAATCATCTTTACTGTGGTGTGTTTAATCATCTTTACTGTGGCGTGTTTAATTTGTGAAAGATGAAGTTTAAAGCTTGAAGAATGAAAGATGAGTTTGGATTTGCGGTGATTAATTTGTGATTGAGTTTGCAGAAAAACAAAGTATGAAGGATGAAAAATGGATTTCGATTAGTGTGTGATTTCTAATTTTTTTGGTTAATTTAGGGATATTATTTTTTTTAAAAGGCTTATTAGATCGGTCTAATAAAACAGATTTAACAAAATTTATAATAATAACAAATCTGCCGTCTTTTTTTCTTGTGTAATCTTTTTATTTAATGTATATGTTAGAACAATTCAATTAGAACAGATCTAACAAAATTTACTATAATAATAAATTTATCACAACTTTTTTTTGTGTAATTTTTTTTTTAAAAAAATATATATGTTAGATCAGTTCAATTAGAATCGATCTAATAAAATTTAATATAATAATAAATTTGTCACAATTTTTTATTTTTTTGTATAGTTTTATTTTTTTTAACGTGCATGTTAGAACAGTTAAATTAAAACAGATCTAGCAAAGTTTACCATAATAACAAATTTGTCACTGTCTTGCTTATTACATTGGATATATAACAACTGATCTAATATCAACGATGTAACAAGGTTAAAATACACTAGTGATGGCCTTCGTTTTGAGTATAATAATCAATTTCTATGATATGTTCTCTTTCTTTAAATAATAATTTTGCAATATGAATGCAGGTCTTCAAAATTTGTCGAAGAGAATGCAATGTTCAGGAAGTCATCGTGGGATACAAATTCTATTGGTTCAGATAAAGTTGACATTCAACTTCCATGTGAATACCATTGAAATGGTGATAAGCACTGCTGATATGGTTTTATCATAATTTCTTTTTTGAAAGACTTCACTTTTGCTTGTTTTTTAATCATGCAGATGAAAATGATGTTTCTGTGCTTTTTTGGATGAGCAATTGGAAGACTTCACTAACAAAGAAATTATTGATTATTAATATTATACATGTTTTTGAGCTATTTCCCTATATTTGACTATCAAGTTATATGTGAAAATGACAGTCCGTTTTTTTAGTCATCTTTGATAGGTGGATCATATGCCCCAGATTCCCTTGATCCATTAAATGAAGTGCTTACCATTCCTTTGGCAAATGGTGCCTTAGTGAATCTCCACATGTCAATGCTTTGTTGTGGATTAAGGTGGGCAGTGTAAGACCCGTAACTTATTTAAAATAAGAATTACGGCTTATTGTCTAATTGTGTTTTTTGTTATTTATTATTTTGTCCGTTTAATTTTTTCATTGTCCATTGTTTGTAAAATTGTTGTAAGTGAGTCTAGCTTGCAAATTAATCCATGAAAAATTCTTGGGATATTTCCTTGATGTTTTGTGACTATGTGAATGTCTTGGCATTATTGAAATTTCAAAAGTAATTTTCTAGTGAGTTTTCTTAAAACAAGACAAATATACCTGCTATTTAAATTTTGAAGTACTCCAAATGGCACGAAGATTTAATGGGGAGTTTTATATATGGACTATAATGAGGATTTGATCTCGTTATGTTTTTCTAAGCTAAGGAACAAAAATTTCGTCGAATAAAAATTTATTTGCGAAATTTTGAAAAAAATTTAATTTATAGATTTATTATAAAAAATTTTAGCTTTTGAAAGTGACGAATAATTTTACCACTTTAAAAAAAACTTAGAATTCGAAGAAAATTTTTATTTAAGTTCTTCGATTGTTTAAGGTTTGATTTATGTCAGAAAAATAATTTTTTGAGCAAATAATATTAAATTTGATTATTTTAATAATTAAATTATTTTGATCGTAATAATAACTATTGATAAATAATTTACGACTTTTAACAGACAATTAGATTTATCTGCGAGTTGAGTTGCATCGGGATAAATAATTTCTCAATATTTAGAGGAGAGTTATTTAATAAGAAGTTAGTAGAATATTTAGAGGAATGAGTGGTTATGATTAAATCCTATTATTATTATAATATAATATTGGTGACAAAGTTTCACCTTTTGGTTAGCTTTAATTACAAAAGTAAAACACTTTCCTCTCCTCAGATTTCCTCACCCGATCTGCTCTTCCTCTCTCTCTCTTTCTCTTCACCTTTTTTTGTCATCCATTCTTGAGAAAGAGAAAAAAAAAAGCTTGTGTTGATATTTGGAAACCTTGTGAGGAAGATCGGAAAATACGGAGCTAGTGAAATTTTGATGAAGCTCTCAAGTCAAAAGTTGAGGAATATTAGGAAACTCTATTGATATGTTTGAAGTGGTACAAGGAAATTGAGAGGTGTCATTGAAATTGTTGGATAGGTTATCTAGAAAGAGCGTAAGTTGTTTGTGTAATAAAGCACTGTCGAGGTAAGGGCACTTTCTAACGATATTATATATGCTTGAATGCATAGTGTGTATGTATACATGTTCTTTGTGCTTGTAGTGAATAAAGGTGCACACAATTGTTTATGTATTTGATGTGATTATGTATTCTTAACTGATAACAAATGTGTTATGAATTTTATTGACTAGAATATGTCTTGAGTATGCTCTGTGAAAAAATATTAAAAATTATTATTGTTTAATGAGAATTAAA
Source organism: Cicer arietinum (assembly GCF_000331145.2). Classification (NCBI taxonomy): domain Eukaryota; kingdom Viridiplantae; phylum Streptophyta; class Magnoliopsida; order Fabales; family Fabaceae; genus Cicer; species Cicer arietinum. The sequence goes on along the minus strand of NC_021166.2, from coordinate 34,170,410 downwards.
AGGGGAGTCTTTTAGTGATTGCATTTGTATAATAATTGATTTGGAAGAGTCAGGGCATGCTCATGCATTTCATAGTTAGTGGCGACCATGATAGGCCGAAGTGTTAGTGGTGACCGTGATGGGCCATGGGGTGGTTCCTTGAGTTGATTGGTCCACCTTATCCTTACAAGTATTTTAGAGTTGTGTAGGTCTGTGATAGACTGCACTATAGTAAATCGGGTTGATATGTGATAGGTGGCACCTCGGTAATTAGTATTGGTCTGTGAGAGGCAGTACATTTATGATTTACGGCCCTCGGGGAGGGCGTTGGAATTGCGAAATCATGTGCACTAGCATATAAGCATTGCATTAGGGTGTTTTGTCACACAAGTCATGTTTGTTATATGATGATATTTATATGCATGTTTGTTTATCACTTGATGCCATGCCATGTTATGCTTTTGTGCTTTGTATTTTCGTATATATGTTGTTTTTAAATCGTGACCATCTACTATTATTGTGGATCGGGCTTACGCCTCAGGTTCTTATTGTTTTGAGTCGCGCTGGAATTGCAACGACGTCGAAGACGCGACATAGTGATGATTTTGGATTGGTAATCGGAAGCAGTGATGATTGATGCCACTCATGGATCCTCAATACCCAGCCACCTTCAGTTAGATTAATGATCAACTTAGGATTTTATTTAATAATTTTATTTATTCTCCTTTTCTTATTGTAATGTTGTTGTCGCAATGGAATTTATGTGTTTGAAATAAGTGTAATTGTTTTAGTCAACGTGAATTGTTCAGTTGTAAGTAAGTCCGTTGTGTTGAAACCATCTTATATAATGGAACAATTGTTCTAATCGTCACTTTTGGAAAATAATTTTACAATATAATATTTTACTCTAATTTAAATTACAGTACTATTATGAATAGTTTATCTAAAAATGTTTTGTTGTTTTTTGAAAGAAAAAAATTACACTCTCGCTGTTAAAAATTGGGGTGTTACATTGTGGTATCAGAACCCTGGTTTAGATTTCTTTGAGGCTGTTATTTGGGTTTTCTAAGCTGATCAAGAGTTGGGTTTAGGGGTATCAAGTAATTGGAGTCCATGTGTCCTTTGTGTTTTTGTTGTCTTGTGTCAAGCATGATATGCTTAAGTATTTATTGTTTCTTATCCGAAACAACGTGCCTTGTAGCACTTTAGTTGGAAAAGTAGTTAAAACATAGAACATTAGTCGACTTTGGTCGATGAATGTCTCTTAATTCCTTTGACGCACCTGTATAGGAATGTCAGGGTTGAAGTGAATCATGATGACATGGAATTTATGAAGTGGTTTCAAGGATACAGAGGCTATGTGGTTGGTGGTAACTCGAAGATGGGGGGTATGGATGGATTAACGTTAGATTGGTAGGCGATTTCAAGTAAAGATCTAAGTGGACAACTTTTAAAAAGAGTATTAGATGTTCGCCTGGTAGATTTCAGGATGAGACTGGATGAAGTTTGATAATTGTCAAAGAGATGTGAACACCATGGAATTGTGAGAAGACGGGGCTTCCATCTTAAATAACATTTGGTGCTTAGGTGTCAGCGAAATAGGCTTGCATTTAATTTAAGAGGCGACACACATTAGGGGTGAATACTACCTTGGTTAGATAAAGGACGCTTTGAGGAATAGTCAATACCTTGAGGGGTAAGGTCAAGCATTCGAGTTAAACAAGATTTGTGACTTAGATTGTTAAGTATGAATCTCATGACAATTATAGGAGTGAGACTATATATTTCGTTGGCAAGTGACAAATCTCTGTGTGGTTTAGGTTATAGTAAGTATGGATAGTGATATTGGATGAAACTATAAACGTGTAAGTGTGAATTTTGAGTGTTGTCTTGGTAAACATAAGGAGTTAAGCCTTGATGTATTGAATCACATGTTACTATTAAATGGAATTGGAAGTACATAGTACGAGAATACTTAAAGATTTTAGCAATGTAAGTTTTGAGGGTCTATTAAAGGATTAATTACTAGGGGAGTGTTAATATTTTGATAGGTCGGAGGAATTATTCGAGATTTGATTTGGGACCTTGAGATGGTTAATCTTTAAGTCAACGATTTAAAATCCACCAAGCTAGGTGGAGGACCAAGTGACACCTAAAACTTGTATAATCGAGGTAGTTGAGGTAGGCAACTGATAAATGATTCATGTTATGGATGGAAGTGTTTGAAGATTTACTAAAAATGTTGTGCTGTGATTAGAAGAGTTTTCATTAGTGAGATTACTAAGACGGTTAGAGTCAATGACAAATAAGACCTTGTATTGCATCTTAAGATGAAATGGATGAATTTAGACGGTGTGATGAGTATATGACAAATAAGACCTTGTATTGCATCTTATTGCAATGTTGTTATCGCAATGAAATTTATGTATTTGAAACAATTGTAATTGTTTTAGAACGTGAATTGTTCGGTTGTAACTAAGTCTATTGTGTCGAAACCACCTTATATAATGAAACAATGATTCTCATCGTGACTTTTGAAAAATAATTTTACAATTTAATATTTTACTCTGATTTAAATTACAGTACGATTATGAATAGTTTATCTAAAAATGTTTTGTTATTTTTAAAAAAAAAAATTACACTCTCATTGTTAAAATTCGGGGTGTTACATGCAATTTTCTTCAATGGCATTAAGGTGAATAGCTTTCTTCGTCCCTCATTTTCTGATTCATGTTTACCTTTTTTTTATTAATAAAAAAAAAAAAAAAAAAAAAAAAAAAAAAAAAAAAAAAAAAAAAAAAAAACTTTACCCTGAAATTAAGTTAAAGGACCACTAGACATAGTTTGTTTACTGAACCAAGTGTTATTATTTGACATAAATGTAGCTCAAAGTTTATTTGTAATCTTGTTGTGAGTGTATTATATATGACAAAAAAAATTAGTCGAATAAATGATATGTTGAAAGGAGTTATTATTTGTGGTTTAAAGATAAGTTTGATAACCATTTTATTTTTTCTTTGATAAAAAATTTATTATTAAAACAAAGTAACTGCAATAGAGACAAAGACGGGCTATCCTCAAGAACAAGAAAAATAACTAAAATAGAACGGTTGTAAAAAAGGGAACTAAGTAAGAAAGACTACACAATACCTTCACTTCTCAAAGGTGGTTACCATATAGAAATAAATATGGAAAGAAAGAACACAATTTTCCTTTTGTGAGGGCGAAACTATGCTGACCTGAACATAAGTCCATCCAAAGTACTAAGTTGGTTCTGTTTCTTCTGTTCTTCCTCAATTTAAATTTGCACCTAGAAATTTTGTATTGCAAGTCTTTCAAAGCATTTTTTCAACATTTAATCAATTATTTGTACAATGTAGGAATGCAATATGTGGATATGTGTATGCAAATTTGAAAGAAACAGTTATTTCAATCTACAGTATTGTTATGATATTGGAGGTTATAACACAATATTTCACATGATTTTTCTTAATTGATCTCTATTACTGATCTGTCTTGTGAGACTTTATATTTCTCCAACTTTTATCTAAATGGAGGATAATCTAATAGCTAGAGATAGAGGAAGATCAATAACAACAATAGGAAAAATTGGTTAATTTATGTAACCAACCTCATTTAGCAAAATTGGTTGTTGTGTCTTAAGATTCTCCTCCTCCACACAGTAAATCTTCAATATCATATTTGACATAAGGAATTGTGAAGCACCAACACTTCTTGAAACAAGCGTGTTGCTGTGTCCGACACGCGTCAGTATCTACACGTGTCGCTAATTGTCTGTTGACTTTTCTTTGTTGACCGTAGTGTCGGTCACACCGACACTATATTAAATATAACGTTGACATTTATATGACTTTAGCGTCCAACACATGGCGGGCTATCCCGTGGTGTATTTAACTTGCTGGTTATTGTCGTTTTCACAAGTTGAATTTGTAAGAATTTTATAGCGAAATATTTTTGGTGGTTATGCTAACCATTCCTCTTTTGCAGGTCCACTGTTTACTCTGGTTCAATTCTTCCCAGGAACCAGCCAACCCCTGCTTTGTATGAGAAAAAGAAAATGGTAGAAGAGACATCTAAAAGTTGGAGAGCAGCAGGAGAAAATTCTAGAAATCAATTAAGGGGTGTACAACCTCCACAACGGGTGTCAAGTAAAGAAGTTTATTTTATTTCATTTTTTGAAAAAAAGTATAAGTTACGACTGTAATATGGTATTTGTTTACGACATGAGGAGGGAGGATCAGAGTGAATACTCAATGATTTAATTTAAAAGCAATAAATGTACATAGAAGGATAAAATGTCACCCTTCTCAAATAGCTACAAAAATAGTTAAAGGAAACAGAAATGAAAATTAGCTCGGAAAAGTTCATCAGTAGGATGGGAATAGGCTAGGCCGTCCGTCAGGGGTTATGGTCTGGCCTACTTATGGCCTAGCCTGGCTGACCTATTTAATAAAAAGGCTAGGCTCAGGCTGTTTTCAAAGCCTATTTATTTAAATAAGTCAGACTCAGGCTTATAAAAAAGCCTATTAGGCCTGACTGACCTAATGCTGACCTGAACATAAGTCCATCCAAAGTACTAAGTTGGTTCTGTTTCTTCTGTTCTTCCTCAATTTAAATTTGCACCTAGAAATTTTGTATTGCAAGTCTTTCAAAGCATTTTTTCAACATTTAATCAATTATTTGTACAATGTAGGAATGCAATATGTGGATATGTGTATGCAAATTTGAAAGAAACAGTTATTTCAATCTACAGTATTGTTATGATATTGGAGGTTATAACACAATATTTCACATGATTTTTCTTAATTGATCTCTATTACTGATCTGTCTTGTGAGACTTTATATTTCTCCAACTTTTATCTAAATGGAGGATAATCTAATAGCTAGAGATAGAGGAAGATCAATAACAACAATAGGAAAAATTGGTTAATTTATGTAACCAACCTCATTTAGCAAAATTGGTTGTTGTGTCTTAAGATTCTCCTCCTCCACACAGTAAATCTTCAATATCATATTTGACATAAGGAATTGTGAAGCACCAACACTTCTTGAAACAAGCGTGTTGCTGTGTCCGACACGCGTCAGTATCTACACGTGTCGCTAATTGTCTGTTGACTTTTCTTTGTTGACCGTAGTGTCGGTCACACCGACACTATATTAAATATAACGTTGACATTTATATGACTTTAGCGTCCAACACATGGCGGGCTATCCCGTGGTGTATTTAACTTGCTGGTTATTGTCGTTTTCACAAGTTGAATTTGTAAGAATTTTATAGCGAAATATTTTTGGTGGTTATGCTAACCATTCCTCTTTTGCAGGTCCACTGTTTACTCTGGTTCAATTCTTCCCAGGAACCAGCCAACCCCTGCTTTGTATGAGAAAAAGAAAATGGTAGAAGAGACATCTAAAAGTTGGAGAGCAGCAGGAGAAAATTCTAGAAATCAATTAAGGGGTGTACAACCTCCACAACGGGTGTCAAGTAAAGAAGTTTATTTTATTTCATTTTTTGAAAAAAAGTATAAGTTACGACTGTAATATGGTATTTGTTTACGACATGAGGAGGGAGGATCAGAGTGAATACTCAATGATTTAATTTAAAAGCAATAAATGTACATAGAAGGATAAAATGTCACCCTTCTCAAATAGCTACAAAAATAGTTAAAGGAAACAGAAATGAAAATTAGCTCGGAAAAGTTCATCAGTAGGATGGGAATAGGCTAGGCCGTCCGTCAGGGGTTATGGTCTGGCCTACTTATGGCCTAGCCTGGCTGACCTATTTAATAAAAAGGCTAGGCTCAGGCTGTTTTCAAAGCCTATTTATTTAAATAAGTCAGACTCAGGCTTATAAAAAAGCCTATTAGGCCAGACCGACCTATATATATTTTATTATTTATTAATATTATTTATTAATATTATTTATTATTATTATATTAATAATATTATTTTCTATTTTAAATTCTATCAATTAGACAATCACTCAGTGATCATTCCATATTTAGTAGTTGTTTCATATTTCGTAATGATTCTATATTCGGTACTCATTCCATATTCGGTAGTGTTCAATTAGTCAATCAGTCAGTAATCGTTCCATATTTGTTTAAGAGGTAATAATGAGTGTATTTGTTTCAAAAAAAAAAAAACTATTATTTGATACAAAAAAAATATTTTTTAGGGTTTAAAGAATGTTTGTTTTATATTTTTTAAGAATTATTTTAAGTAGGCTTTTAAATAGGCTTCCAGACTAGGCCAAACTTTTAAAAAGGCCAGGTCAGGCCGGAAAAAAAGCCTATGATAAGCCGTAGGCCAGCCTTAGGCCTAAAAAATAAATCGTAGGCCAGACTCAAGCCTTTCAAAGCCTGGTCTGGCCTGACCTATTCCCACCCCTACTCATCAGCCCCTCTGCAATTTTATATCCTCTCTATTTGCATAATTGATTTAGGATGATTTGTTCAATTTTTTATCTCTATCATATTTAATAATTATTATGTAGGATATAATCTGTCTCTCTTTTTCAGGTATTTTATCTTTACTTATTAAATATCTAATTTAAAGATATTTATATTTTATTTAAGATTAAGTATTTAATTTGGATCTATCTTGGATATTTTAATTAGGATTTTTATATATGGATACTATTTAGGTGCCTTAAATATTTTAGGCTTTGATGATTAATTAAAATACGGTTTTCTTCTTTGGAAAGTATTTGATTGATTTTGAGAAGAATATTTCCGAGTTATCTCTAGAGTACACCGTTAAAGGAACTGATGGAAACAGAGGTATTAAAGAAATGACAGTAGCAGACTTATAGATGAAACAAAAAAAAAACAGTGAGGTAAGATGATGCTGAATTGGTATGATGAATTAAAGTATAGAGCAGAAATGCTCGTACATATGAGAATAATATCTCCTAACCTCCTAACAGAATAATCATGAATTAATGATTCACTTCCCCACACTCCTCTCCATCAAATACCCCTCTATCTGAATCACATGGGTCCGTATGCCACCTCACTAACCAACTTCGACTTTTTTATTGATATCTCATGCAAAAAAATATTAAATACTAAACTACCACCAATTCCAAATTAAATATCAAACTACCATTCTTTTTCTACTTTTTAAAATTATTCTTAGAAGTCGGTCTTGCCTCCAACAATTTCTCAACTGAATTTTTTTTTAAGGAAGGAAGAGAAATCGGATTCATGTACACTGATTTCTCACATTAATTTTTTTTTAATTATTAAATTTATTTTATTATTTATAAAATTATTTTTATTAATGGTACTATTTAGTAGGCACATATATAGGGAACTTGATCATTTAATATAGACACATTCACCCATTTTTATTAGTGGTACTATTTAGTAGGCACGTATATAGAAAATTTGATCAAATTAAAATTAATAAAGACACATTCACTCGCTGAGAAATAATGCAACACATTATTTTTTGTTAACATCTTTCTCAATAATAAATATATATTTTATTAATCAATAATTGTTATTTTAATTAAATAATTAATTTAAGTTTCATTAATTATTAATTTAATTTAATTATTATTTTAATAAAATAATTAATTTAAGTTTTATTAATTATTTAATTAAGTAATTATTATTTTAATTAAATAAATAAATACAATGTTACTTTTATATTTTATAATTATTAAATAAAATTAATTAAATGGAGTTCATAAAATAACAATATTTAATTTAATATTATAATTAAACATACAAATATCAAATTAACTAATTTTATTACAATGAACTAATTTCTATTAGGAGCATCAGTACAATAAGGACATTTATTTTTGCTATGTCCCTCGTTCCGACACAAACCACATCTCTTGGGGTTTGTGTTTTTCTCTCGTTGATCCATTTCAATATGAATACGAGTAGACTGTGGACGACCTTTTGGATCTCTTCTCATGGCTGGATTGTGGCACAATTCTATTCCATTGTATTCTGGGCAATATGATTGAAGAGGAATTGCTGGGAACTCTTCCTTGTAAACGTCAAAGATACATTGCAATGTATACTTATAAGACACATACATCATGTAGTCACAGTGAATAAACAAACAAGCGGCAATGACATGTGAACATGGATAGTGTAATGCTTGAAATTCACCACAATCACACCATCTTTTGTCGAGGTCTACCTTGAATGTCCCTACAGGACGACCACTTGGTGGATGAACCAACTCCTTAACTGTAAATATACTATGGGCTCGATTGTGAATAACAACTTCATGGGAATTTGACATTGCTCGTTCCTTGTTAAGATTTTGAATGATTGTATTTGAGTAAATCAAACCTGGTGTCATCATTTCTTGGGCCTGTGTCCCTCTTTCTTCAAATTTTGCAGTCACTCTGTAGTATGTTGCTTGCACCAAAGAACTGATTGGAAGATTGTGTGTCCCATTTAATACATTGTTCATGCACTCATAAAGGTTACTTGTCATGTGTCCCCAACGTCTACCTTCATCATATGCTTGTAGCCCATTGTTCCTTTGGAATATCATCGAGCCATTTCACTGCATCTTGACTCCAAGCACTGATTTGTCTTCTAAAGTATGTGATGTCTGGTTGAGTCATAGCGTATCTTGAATGAAGAAAAGTTGATGTTGTTATAGACAATTTGAAAACAAAAGTATAAAGAAAGAAATGTGTGTGAGATATATATATATATATATATATATATATATATATATATAATACTAACCCATGTTGGTTACAAGATCTTTCATTAGCCCATTTTTGAAGGTCCTCATGAAGTTTTGTGATATATGTCGAACGCAAAAGACATGATGCCAATTGCTGTTTACACGCCTAACAACACTTTTAATCGACTCATGTCTATCTGAAATCAAACAGAGGTTGGGTTGAGGTGTGACAAACATTCATAGACAACTGAGGAAGAAAAACCAAGCATCTGATGTTTCACCCTCAACAATGGCGTATGCTATAGGAATGGTATGATCATCACCATCATGAGCGATTGTGTAAGACCCATAATTTTAAAGTACCCTTTTATGTATTTTTGGTATATTTTGGATTTTGGCTCGGAGGCTTTTAAGCCAAAGTTAATAATATTTTGGAGTTTTATAATCAAAAAGGTATTTCGATGCCAATTAGAATTTCAATCCTTTACGGAGAATTTAAGGCGTTTCGGGTGAAACGGTAATTTAATAAATATCTAGATTTTGAGATATTTGTTAAGTTATATTTATTATATTTATATATGTTTGTTTGGAGGGAAAAAGAAAGGAAAACTAGAAGGAAGGAAAAGGAAAAGAAAATTGTATATAAAGGAAGGAAGGAAAAAGGAAGAAAGGAAAAGCAAAGGAAAGAAATAGAAAGGAAGGAAAACCTAAAATTTCCATCTCCTTCCTCAGGTTCACGCAAGAAAACCAAATTTCCATCCTTCTCCATTTTTCGTTTTCGTTGCTTCCTTTTCTTCAAGGCTAGTGACCCAAGGTTGGGTGAGAGTTAGATCAAGGTTTTCGTAACTCCACTCTTCCTCTTTGATTCAAAAACGAAGAAAAACGGTTTTGAGATCCAAACACAAACCCCTCCGTTTCTCCTAGATCCAAACCTCATTTCTCGAAGAGATAGAAGGGAAAGTTGCTCACCACCACGCTACGGTGCTAGTGAACTAATTTGGAAGCGGCGTTACGAGCGGAGATTTTACCGGAATTTCTCGCGGTACCGGAAACGCACGATAAAGCTAACGTTGAGGTAAGGGCTCCTTCCAAACTTCTAGCTTGCATTAGGGACTTATCTGTAGTTGTGTGGGAAGGAATTTGTTAGGGTTAAATGTATCGATTTGGGGAAAAACGAAACTAGTGCGTTATGGGTAAAAACCTTAGAGTTAGGTTTTGTTTATAGTGATGAATGTTTCGTGGTAAATGAAATTTGATGTATCTGGGTGTTATGTTGCGTGATTTGTGTTCGTTGTATTTGGTGTGTTCGTACTTGATGTTTGTTAATTGGTGTGGTTGTTGTGAATTATGGTTTGAATGTGAAAGTATGTTTGAATTTGTTTCTGTGGAATTTGAAAACCATTAGAGTTAAACGAGTATTAAAAATGGGGAATCTTTTAATACCTCGGTTTACTTAATGTGTATTTGAGGAAAATGTTTAAGTTAACTGGGCGTTGAGAATGGGGAATCTCTTAATGTCTCGGTTACTTAACTATCGTTTTTGAAAATCGTTTCGGTAAATGAGTATTAAGAATGGGGAATCTCTTAATGACTCGTTTACTGAATGTTTTGCGAGAAAATCGTTTAAGTCAAAAGTATATTAAGAATGGGGAATCTCTTAATATGACTGTTTGCTTAACGTTTTGTTTTGAAAATCATTAAGTTAAATCGGTATTAAGAACGGGGAATCTCTTAATGACTTATTTAATTAATGTTGTTTGAAAGTCGTTTAAGTTAAATGGGTATTAAAAATGGGGAATCTTTTAATATCTGCATTTGCTTAACGATTGTTGTGAATGGAGTCTGTGTATGCTCATGCATTTCATTTGGTAAATTGTGTCGACCCGTGATAGGTGACACCTTGGTAAACTGTACTGACCCGTGATAGGTTGTACGTTTACGATTTACTATTTAGTAATTCGTGTTGACCCGTGATAGGTGACACCATGGTAACTGTACTGACCCGTGATAGGTGGTACATTTACGATTTATATTTTTGGTGAATTGTGCTGACCCGTGATAGGTGGCACCTTGGTAAACTGTACGGACCCGTGATAGGTTGTACGTTTGCGATTTATATTTTAGTAAATCGTGTTGACCCGTGATAGGTGACACCATGGTAACTGTACTGACCCGTGATAGGTGGTACATTTACGATTCCCGCTTTTTCTTTTAGTAAATCGTGTTGACCCGTGATAGGTGACACCTCGGTAAACTGTACTGACCCGTGATAGGTGGTACGTTTATGATTTACGCATTTTAGTAAATCGTGCTGACCCGTGATAGGTGGCACCTCGGTAATTGGTACTTTGGCCTGCGATAGGCGGTACAATTATGATTTACGGCCCTTCGAGGAGGGTTTTGGTTTGGAATTCCGAGTCCATGCATTTTGGCATATACGCATTGCATTAGGGTGCCTGGCACGCGAGTCATGTTTGATTTGAGTTTATGATTGAGTGATTCGAATTTTGATTTATCGTGATAACTGAGATGAAGGTGTTAAGTGCTATGTGTTGTGTATTGTGTGTGAGTATGATGGTTATCGAACCTTTGTGTGTCGTAGTAATCGCGTAGAAATTGCTAAGTGTTAAGTGGTGAACTTGATTAGGAATGACTTAGGTTAATTCATGAATTTTTGGAAAACTGATCAGGGAAATCGATTTCCCAATCGATTGGATGGGTAAACAGGGACTTGGCCAATTCACAAAATCGATTAGCCAATCGATTTTGTAAATCAGCCTTTTTAAAATCCCTTTCGAAATCGATTGCCCAATCGATTAGGCCTTAAGTCAGGGGCTCAGGAACCAATCAATCGATTTACCAATCGATTGAATTCAGCCCAGGATTCTGTTTTCATTAAGAATCCCTCACCAAATCGATTAGGAAATCGATTGGCTCGAAACCAGGGGCTCAGGAACCAATCAATCGATTTACCAATCGATTGAATTCAGCCCAGGATTCTGTTTTCATTAAAAATCTTCACCCCAATCGATTGCCCAATCGATTGGCTCAGTGAAAATCCTCATTTTTAGTTGTATGATTAATTGCTCATGAATCTATCCATGCCCTGTTTTATCATGTGTTAATTAGGAGATCGAGAACTGCATTTTACCTTCATTTTCATTGGCAATGTACTGTATGAACTTTTCGCACATGGAAAATCCTGTTAAGATGCATGCTTAGTTAAAAAGTTGTTTTGAGCATTCAAAAACTTAATTGCTATGTGTTAACTGTTATTTTCTGGTTGGTGACCCTTTACACTATTGTGGAAATCTGGGCTTTGCCCTCAGATGAGAGTCAGGACGGCCCTACTGGTTCGTACCCTACGGACAGGGATGGAGATGGGAATGCTTGACTGCGGTTGTGTTAGGAGGATCTCACGGGGCGCGTGGAGATTACTCAGGGTGTATAGTTTTTGGTAGGATGATCAGATTAGGATGATGTATAGGGACTAGGGGTCCTTCTTTTTGGTTTGGAGTATTTTAGTTTTGGAAAACTGTACTTATACAAATATTATCAGTTTTATATCATCTTTGAATGGGTTCCATGTACCATTTGATGTTTATGTAGAAATGTTTTGGATTTGTAATTGGAGAAACTTTTCCGCTGCTTGTAAATTATAATGACTCAATTATTTATCCAAAAGCATTTCCTGATTTATTTCCTTGTTCGTTTTTAATTACTTTTAAAAAAAAATATACCCTCGCTTTGAAAAAACTGGGTGTTACATTGTGGTATCAGAGCATAGGTTTAGTTTTCTTTGGGAGCTGTGGAACCTTGGTTATAGATTGTAGGTCGACCTATAAGTTAGGAGTTGTTATCTGATCATGTGTCGGTTTAGGTGACTTGAGTTGTCAAGTCCAATTTAATTGTGTGTTGTTAGTCGGACGTTAGTTTAGAATTATTTGAAGTAGTGTTAAAACTCTACTTGATGATGGTTCTTATAGGAAACCATGCCGCCCAGAAGGAATGACGCTCCGAGAGCCAACGCTAGGAATGACCAAATGGCGGAGGCTATGAACAACATGGCTGCTTCTGTCGCTGCACAGACCGCTGCCAAGACTCAACGGGATCTTGAAAAGAGGGGAAGAGAGATCCGTGCTGCAGAATCAAGAGGGTTGGAAGACTTCCGTCGTTACAATCCTCCTAAGTTCAAGGGGGATGAGGGTTCAGAGAAGGCGGATCAATGGATCCAAGAAGTGGAGAAAATCTTTGATATGATTAACTGCCAGGCTGGAGTGAAGGTCAGCTATGCCACGTATATGTTGCTAGGGGATGCTGAATACTGGTGGAGGAGTGCAAGGTTGTTGATGGGAGCAGCCCACGAGGAGGTGAACTGGGAATCGTTCAAAAGAAAGTTTTTAGACAAATACTTTCCGATGAGTACCAGGACTAAGTTGGGTGACGACTTTCTGAAACTTCACCAGGGGAGCCTGACTGTGGGCGAGTATGCTGCTAAATTTGAATCACTATCGAGGCATTTCAGGTTCTTCCGTGAAGAAATTGATGAACCGTTCATGTGTCATCGTTTCCAAGACGGATTGAAGTATGAGATTCAAGATTCCGTCTTACCTTTGGGAATTCAACGTTTCCAAGCGCTGGTAGAGAAATGTAGAGAAGTGGAAGATATGAAGAACAAGAGGGCTAGCCGAGTTGGGAATTTTAATTCGGGAGGCCCTAGTCGGGCGACTTATCAGAATAGGGGAAAACAAGTGGCTAAACCTTATAATCGCCCCCAGAATAACAACGGTGGACCGAGTCGCCCAGGGAACCAGAATTTCGGAAGGCAAATGGGGCAAGTGCTTCGATGTTTCCGATGTGGGAAAGAAGGACACTATGCTAGTGCTTGTACCACTAACATCCCCATCTGTCACAATTGTCAGAAGTCGGGGCACATGGCAAGGGAGTGCACGGCTCCAAAGGTGGAACCAGTGGTGAATGTAGCTAGGGCTACCCGTCCTACTGCTAGAGGACGCATTTATTGTGTGAATGCTGAAGAGGGAAATCCATCTGGTAATCTGATTCAGCGTGATTGTGAGATTGCAGGTAACACTCTAACTGCACTCTTTGATTCGGGGGCAACCCATTCCTTCATTGCTATGGACTGTGTGAATCGCTTGAAGTTATCTGTGTCTGCTTTACCTTTTGATTTGGTTGTTTCCACGCCTGCTAAGACCTTAACCGTAAATTCAGCATGTTTACATTGTCGAATGACTATTCAGAATAGGGATTTCTTGGTTAATCTAATTTGTTTACCGCTACAATCACTCGAGGTCATCCTCGGTATGGATTGGATGTCTTATCACTATGTGATCTTGGATTGTGCTCGGAAATTGGTTCTTTTCCCCGAACCAGGAGTTGTTAAGTATTTAGCTGCTAACAAACTCCGAGTGTCGCTAAGTGAAGGGACTCATGAGTTTTTGTCTCTAGCAAATGTAGAGGCAAAGATAAATGTGGAAATAGAAGATGTGATACTTGTCAACGAGTATCGGGATGTATTTCCAACGGAAATTCCAGGATTGCCACCGGTAAGAGAAGTGGAATTCTTCATTGATTTGCACCCAGGAACGGGACCCATTTCAATGGCACCTTATCGAATGTCGCCATTGGAATTAAATGAGCTCAAAGGCCAAATTGAAGACTTGTTGGAGAAGAAATTCATCAGACCAAGTGTATCACCATGGGGTGCTCCAGTTTTGCTAGTTAAGAAGAAGGACGGAAGCTCGCGCCTATGTGTGGATTATAGACAGCTCAACAAGGCAACTATCAAGAATCGTTATCCTTTGCCACGAATCGATGATTTGATGGATCAATTGAGAGGGGCCGCGATATTTTCGAAGATTGACTTGAAGTCGGGTTACCATCAGATCCGAGTAAGGGAAGGAGACATTCAGAAAACAGCTTTCAGAACCCGCTACGGACATTATGAATACCTGGTTATGCCGTTCGGAGTTACCAATGCACCGGCAATTTTCATGGACTACATGAACAGGATCTTTAATTCGTTCCTTGATAAATTCGTGGTGGTATTCATTGATGATATATTGATTTATTCAAGGACCGAAGAAGAGCATGGAGAACATTTGCGACAAGTTCTTGAGATTTTACGCGAGAAGCGATTGTATGCCAATCTGTCGAAGTGTGAATTTTGGCTAGAGAAAGTGAATTTCTTGGGACATGTGATAACCAAGGAAGGAATCGCTGTAGATCCGGCTAAGATTGAGGCGGTTCTTGCTTGGAAACAGCCTCAGACTGTCACTGACATACGAAGTTTTGTGGGACTGGCAGGGTACTACAGGAGGTTTATCGAAGGTTTTGCTAAGATTGTGGCTCCACTGACACAACTTACCAGAAAAGATCAACCGTTCGCATGGACGGAGAAGTGTGAAGAAAACTTCCAGTTACTGAAGAGGAAATTGACGACCTCACCTGTATTGGTGTTACCGCAATCAGAAGAACCCTATGAAGTTTATTGTGATGCATCCCACCAGGGGTTAGGATGTGTTCTGATGCAACACAAGAAAGCTGTGGCTTATGCCTCGAGACAATTGAAGATTCACGAAAGGAACTATCCTACTCATGATTTGGAGCTTGCCGCGGTTGTTTTTGCATTAAAGATCTGGAGGCATTATTTATATGGGTGCACGTTCACCGTGTTCAGCGACCATAAGAGCTTGAAATATTTGTTTGATCAGAAGGAGTTGAACATGCGCCAGAGACGATGGATGGAGACTCTCAAGGATTTTGATTTCACACTGCAGTACCACCCTGGGAAGGCCAATGTAGTGGCGGATGCGTTGAGCAGAAGAAGTGTATCGGTGTCTTCACTAATTATGGCTAGACAACAAGAGTTGTGGGAAGCTTTTAGAGACTTGCACTTGAACGTAGAGTTTGCACCGGGAATTTTGAAATTCGGAATGATTAAGATCTCGAGTGGATTACTTGAAGACATTGCGAATTCTCAGGATGACGTCTTAATTCAAGAGAAGAGGAATCTAATAGTACAAGGGAAGACGACTGAGTTCAAGATTGGGGCTGATAATGTTTTGCGGTGTAATGGTAGGATTTGTGTACCAGAAATTACAGATATGCGGAAAACGATTTTAGAAGAGGCGCATAAGAGTAAGCTGAGTATTCATCCTGGGGCAACAAAGATGTATCAGGATTTGAGGCAGAATTATTGGTGGCCAGGAATGAAGAAACATGTGGCGGAATATGTATCCACTTGTCTAACTTGTCAGAAAGCGAAGGTGGAACATCAGCGACCTGCTGGAATGTTGCAACCTTTAGATATACCTGAATGGAAGTGGGACAGCATTTCCATGGATTTTATAACCGGATTACCAAAGACAAGGAGGAAGAATGATTCTATATGGGTGATAGTGGACCGACTGACTAAATCTGCTCACTTTTTACCGGTAAGGACCACCTATAAGGTAGATCAGCTAACGGAGATCTACATTGCTGAAATTGTGAGGTTACACGGGGTACCATCGAGCATTGTATCAGACCGTGATCCGAAGTTCACATCGCATTTTTGGGGAGCATTGCACGAAGCGTTGGGAACGAAGCTACGATTGAGTTCAGCTTACCATCCACAAACGGACGGACAGACTGAAAGGACAAATCAGTCCTTGGAAGATCTGTTGAGAGCATGTGTTTTAGATGATAGAGGAAGTTGGGATGATGTACTTCCGTTGATTGAGTTCACTTACAACAATAGTTTCCACGCAAGTATTGGAATGGCACCATATGAGGCTTTATATGGGCGCAAGTGTCAAACGCCCTTGTGTTGGTATAAAGACGGTGAGAATATGATTGTCGGACCAGAGATGGTGCAACAGACCACAGCTAAAGTAAGGAAGATCAAGGAGAAAATGAAGACTTCACAAGATCGCCAGAAGAGTTACGCGGACAAGCGTCGCAGACTTTTGGAATTCGAACAGGGTGACCATGTATTTCTGAGAGTCACACCTACTACTGGAGTAGGTAGAGCCTTGAAATCGAAGAAGTTGACTCCGAAATTCATTGGACCATATCAGATTTCTGCACGAATTGGGCCGGTTGCTTATCGGATTGCATTACCTCCGATACTGTCCAATATCCATGACGTGTTTCATGTGTCGCAGTTGAGGAAATATCTCGCAGATCCATCTCACGTGATCGAACCAGACACAATCCAGCTAAAGGATAACCTGTCGTTCGAAGTACCACCCGTGAGAATTGATGACAGGAAGATTAAGCGGTTGAGGACCAAGGATGTTTCGTTGGTCAAGGTGATCTGGAACCCAATTACTGGAGATGCGACTTGGGAACTGGAGAGCAAGATGAGGGAACAACACCCAGAGTTATTTATCGATGCATAGTTTCGAGGACGAAACTAATTTTAGGGGGGGAGTAATGTAAGACCCATAATTTTAAAGTACCCTTTTATGTATTTTTGGTATATTTTGGATTTTGGCTCGGAGGCTTTTAAGCCAAAGTTAATAATATTTTGGAGTTTTATAATCAAAAAGATATTTCGATGCCAATTAGAATTTCTCGTCGATAAATAAATTGAATTTAACTGCGGAAAATACTTTACGGTTAATTTAAGGCGTTTCGGGTGAAAAGGTAATTTAATAAATATCTAGATTTTGAGATATTTGTTAAGTTATATTTATTTTATATATATATGTTTGCTTGGAGGGAAAAAGAAAGGAAAACTAGAAGGAAGGAAAAGGAAAAGAAAATAGTAATCCATGTCTTGTTTTATCATGTGTTAATTAGGAGATCGAGAACTGCATTTTACCTTCATTTTCATTGGCAATGTACTGTATGAACTTTTCGCATATTGAAAATCCTGTTAAGGTGCATGCTTAGTTAAAAAGTTGTTTTGAGCATTCAAAAACTTAATTACTATGTGTTAACTGTTATTTTCTGGTTGGTGACCCTTTACACTATTGTGGAAATCTGGGCTTTGCCCTCAGATGAGAGTCAAGACGGCCCTACCGGTTCGTACCCTATGGACAGGGATGGAGATGGGAACGCTTGACTGCTGTTACGTTAGGAGGATCTCACGGTGCGCGTGGAGATTACTCAGGGTGTATAGCTTTTTGGTAGGATGATCAGATTAGGATGATGTATAGGGACTAGGGGTCCTTCTTTTTGGTTTGAAGTATTTTTAGTTTGGAAAACTGTACTTATACAAATATTATCAGTTTGATATCATCTTTGGATGGGTTCCATGTACCATTTGATGTTATGTAAATGTTTTGGATTTATAATTGGAGAAACTTTTCCGCTGCGTAAATTATAATGACTCAATTATTTATCCAAAGACATTTCCTCATTTGTTTTACTTTGTTTTATTTTAATTTCTTTTGAAAAAAAAATATACCCTCGCTTTGAAAAACGGGGTGTTACAGATTGCCATTAGTAAGGTCCCACGATACTTCATATAACCATGTTCCATCAACTGAAGCAACTGGTTTACAATGATCAAACCGTTTGATACATGGTTGGAAACTCCAAAAGAGGCGATGAAAGACAGCTTTGTTAGGAACTCGTTGGCCATCCTCAATAAAGGGCCCCACTTCAATATCGGTAACAGTGCCTGGAAGATAATGTTTGAAAGCAAGAATCCACCTTGGAAGCTGTTTATATGATTCCTCCCAATTGCCGTATATTCTCTCAATGGCCTTTTGTTTTGCAATCGATGTCTTTCTATAAGTAGTGGTATATGTGTACTGAGATCGTATATGTGCAATCAATACTGAAATTGATATTGTGGGATCTGCTGTTATCATTTGTAAGATGCTTTCACAAATAACAGTCGAAGAGAGTTGTTGGTGATCTTGTGAAACCATTGTTGATGAGCATGTGTGTGGCCCTTCTAGTTTTGTGATCTTCCAGATGTTTGATTTCTTTCCATTCAATATTCTACACCTCCACATACAATTTTTATTTTAACAATGGACAATCCATCTAGTGCTGTCAGAATGTGCAACGACGAAGCTCGTAGAATTGTGCATATGATATTCTTTTACACACTGCATTGCCACAACTTTTTAGGGAAATGTCATCTCCACTTGAAGATTGTCAGAATCTAGAACAAGGTAAGATTGGTTTTTGGATATAGAGTTGACAAATTCATTGTCAACGTAATTCATGTTGTCAGAGGTAACGTTGCAAAAATGTGAGGGGGGTCAGAGAAAAAAATTGTAGTAGATGGACATTCTACTACGGGTTCCTGATCATCATCATCACTGTCGTCATCGACAACAACTTCAGCAAGAATGTCATCCTCATTCTCACTAAAATCGTCGACTTCTTCATTGTGGACACCAGCTACAACACTAATAGGACCATCGTACCATGTGTTAAGGTCAATATCATGGGTGGATGTTATTGATCACTGTCGTCATCGACAACAACTTCAGCAAGAACGTCATCCTCATTCTCACTAAAATCGTCGACTTCTTCATTGTGGACACCAGCCACAACACTAATAGGACCATCCTACGGTGTGTTAAGGTCAATATCATGGGTGGATGTTATTGGGTGCTGTGACGATTAGAGTATGGACTGATGGTGGATTTTTGTTTCAATAAAAGGGTATGAAGATGGAATGGAGTTGGGATATGAAGAGGGTAAACTTACTTGTGTGTTGTCTCTAGGATCATCTATTAACCGTGAACAAACTTCAATTATTGAAATACCAAGGCATTTACTTGCTTTGAACATGTCAAACATCATATGCACATCATCATCTCCTAAAAGATTTAACGATTCATATCGAACATGTCCTGGCGCAAGAGTTATAGGGTATCAGTAAATAACATCGACCACCCTCTATGAGTTGTCTGGTTGAATCTTAGTTTGGATACATTTGATAAGTCCATCAAGTTTGATATTTTTTTTTCACTTTTACCAACGATGTATTTGCGCATGCAAAGACAACGCCTTCTACGTTGTCCTCTCAACATGTCCATTGTAATATACTATAACAAAAAACTCTGATGGAGCCATTTAGAATGACATTTGTTAGTGTATTCAATAAGTGAACGACATTACATATTTATAATATGTTGGATAACATCCCAATGATGTCAGCGTAATCCCCCAATCCTCCAATGATTGGTTGGTTCCGATTTTGGATAGGATAATGCTTACGTGTAAGATGACGTTAGCGCAATCTCGTACGATGACATCAGCGTAATCTAGTACAATGACATCAGGGTAATCCCCCAATCCTCCACTGATTGGCTGGTTCCAATTTTGGATAGAATAATGCTTATGTGTACGATGACATCAGCGTAATATGGTACAATGACGTCAGCGTAATCTGGTACGATGACATCAACGTAATCCCTCAATCCTCCACTGATTGGCTGGTTCCGATTTTGGATAAGATAATGCATACGTGTACGATGACATCAGCGTAATCTGGTATGATGACATCAGCGTAATCCCCCAATCCTCCACTGATTGGCTGGTTCCAATTTTGGATAAGATAATGCTTACGTGTACGATGACGTCAACGTAATCGGGTACGATGACATCACCGTAATCCCCCAATCCTCCACTGATTGGCTGGTTCTGATTTTGGATAGGATAATGCCTACGAGTACGATGACGTCAGCGTAATCTGGTACGATGGCGTCAGTGTAATCCCCCAATCCTCCACTGATTGGCTAGTTCCGATTTTGGATAGGATAATGCTTACGTGTACGATGACGTCACCGTAATCTGGTATGATGACATCAGCGTAATCCTCAATCCTCCACTGATTGACTGGTTCCAATTTTGGATAGGATAATGCTTACGTGTACGATGACGTCAACGTAATGCCCCAATCCTCCACTAATTGGTTGGTTCCGATTTTGGATAAGATAATGCTTACGTGTACAATGACGTCAGCGTAATCTGGTATAATGACATCAACGTAATCCCCCAATCCTCCACTGATTGGTTGGTTCCAATTTTGGATAAGATAATGCTTACGTTTACGATGACGTCAGCGTAATCGGGTACGATGACAGCAGCGTAATCGGATACGATGACAGCAACGTAATCCCCAATCCTCCACTGATTGGCTGGTTCTGATTTTGGATAGGATAATGCTTACGTGTACGATGACGTCAGCGTAATCTGGTACGATGACGTCAGCGTAATCGCCCAATCCTCCATTGATTGTCTGGTTTCGATTTTGGATAGGATAATGCTTGCGTGTACGATGACGTCAGCGTAATCTGGTACGATGACGTCAGCGTAATCGCCCAATCCTCCATTGATTGTCTGGTTTCGATTTTGGATAGGATAATGCTTGCGTGTACGATGACGTCAGCGTAATCTGGTACGATGACGTCAGCGTAATCGCCCAATCCTCCATTGATTGTCTGGTTTCGATTTTGGATAGGATAATGCTTGCGTGTACGATGACGTCAGCGTAATCTGGTACGATGACGTCAGCGTAATCGCCCAATCCTCCATTGATTGTCTGGTTTCGATTTTGGATAGGATAATGCTTGCGTGTACGATGACGTCAGCGTAATCTGGTACGATGACGTCAGCGTAATCGCCCAATCCTCCATTGATTGTCTGGTTTCGATTTTGGATAGGATAATGCTTGCGTGTACGATGACGTCAGCGTAATCTGGTACGATGACGTCAGCGTAATCGCCCAATCCTCCATTGATTGTCTGGTTTCGATTTTGGATAGGATAATGCTTGCGTGTACGATGACGTCAGCGTAATCTGGTACGATGACGTCAGCGTAATCGCCCAATCCTCCATTGATTGTCTGGTTTCGATTTTGGATAGGATAATGCTTGCGTGTACGATGACGTCAGCGTAATCTGGTACGATGACGTCAGCGTAATCGCCCAATCCTCCATTGATTGTCTGGTTTCGATTTTGGATAGGATAATGCTTGCGTGTACGATGACGTCAGCGTAATCTGGTACGATGACGTCAGCGTAATCGCCCAATCCTCCATTGATTGTCTGGTTTCGATTTTGGATAGGATAATGCTTGCGTGTACGATGACGTCAGCGTAATCTGGTACGATGACATCAGCGTAATCCCCCAATCCTCCACTGATTGGTTGGTTCCGATTTTGAATAGGTTAATGCCTACGTGTACGATGACGTCAAAAGTAATCTGGTTCGATGAAGTCAGCGTAATCCCCCAATCCTCCACTGATTGGCTGGTTCCGATTTCGGATAGGATAATGCTTACGTGTACAATGACGTCAGCGTAATCTGGTATGATGACATCTGCGTAATCCCCCAATCCTCCACTAATTGGCTGGATTCGATTTTGGATAGGATAATCCTTACGTGTACGATGATGTCAGCGTAATCCCCCAATCCTCCATTGATTGGCTGGTTTCGATTTTGGATAGGATAATGCTTACGTGTACGATGACGTCAGCGTAATCTGGTACGACGACATCAGCGTAATCCCCCAATCCTCCACTGATTGGCTGGTTCTGATTTTGGATAAGATTGCAATGGTTTTATAAATAGTCATTATGTTCATATTATTATTCACACACACTTTAAAGCTCTCACATTCACAACATACAATCTCCATGGCTCTTTTAAGAAATCAATATCTTCACAGCTCTAGAGATATCGCTGAGATGGTAAGTGATTGTAATCATCTTATGTATACATGTTTTTAATCGTCATTTTCATAACTCTAATATTAAATTTATTTAAAATGTAGAACTTGATTGAATGTCACCATCACTTTAGAATGGAGGAACCTAATGAAATGATAGTTCCCTACTTCGAGGAAGCTGGATTTTTTACCGTTGCAAAATTGGGATCTTGTAACGTGGACCCATCTTTGGTGACCGCAATGGTAGAACGTTGGAGAACAGAAACACACACATTTCATCTTCCAATAGGAGAGTGTACAATAACTTTTGAAGATGTTGCATTACAGCTGGGTCTACCTATCAACGGAAGACCAGTAACTGGAGGTGGCGCTTTAGATTGGGATGAAGAATGCCAACAACTTTTGGGTGTCATTCCTCCACAAAATCAAATGGTGGGCCAATTTGTCAAACTGAAATGGTTGAAAGACACATTTGCTCATGTTCCGAATAATGCAGTCGCTGAGCAAGTACAACAACATTGTAGAGCGTACCTTATTACGCTTGATTGGGGGTTTGGTAATCCCTGACAAATCTTGCAATAGAGTTCATTTGATGTATCTCCCCCTGTTGAAACATATTCAACGAGTTCGACTATATAGTTGGGGTTCAGCCTGTTTGGCAAACTTATACAGACAAATGTGTCGTGCAACCGCACCGTCTTATGCATGTATGGGTGGATGTACATTGCTCCTTCAATCTTGGGTATGGTATCACATGCCGTTCATTGCCCCTCATTGCACTAGAGAGATATCATTTCCACTAGCAAAACGGTAAAACATTTTTCATATTAGTCCAATAAATTACGTATAATATACTTGCCAAATTTGCTAAATAATAGTTTTATATTCTTTTACTAGATGGATTGGCAGTGGACTAATCCATTTTGGAACTCCATATAGGGATCTTGTCAGTTATAGATCAAACATTGATCACATGCAACATTATCATGTTTAAAAAATCATTGTTCAACAAAATTTATACTCATTATAATTGTGTTGCCTTACTAATATGTCTTTTTTTTCTCTAGTTCATATGGATGCCTTATAGGGGTCTTGAAAATGTCATACCACAACAAGCATATCATGATTCAATGATATGGACTGCCAAAATCGCATTGACTTGTTTCTCAACTGTTGAATGACATCAAACAGATAGAGTCAAACTGCAGTTTGGACTTTTGTAGGAAATACCAGATGAACCTAAAAATATTGATACATTTCACTGTCAAGATATGAGAGGGAATCATCTAGAAAACTGGAAAGACAAACATGCTGCATGGATTCAATTTTGGAACGAATGTCGAAGTCATTGTCTTACCGGTCAACCGATACATGGACACCCAATACCAACAGAGGAGTATATGGTGTGGTTTAGACACAACTCCAATTTGTATCTATCAGCTCTGCACCTACTACGGGACCCACGATGTGGTGTTGCAGTAGAGCCAACTCAACCATCACACCAACAAAGACGTGATAGACCTCGCCTACCGACTCCCCATGTTACTATTGAAAATGAAGTGCCAGAACCACATCGTCATTCATTTTCTTTCACCCCAACACAACAACAATTTGAACCACCAAGACAATCATTTCAATTCATGTCAACTCAACAAGATGATCACCGACAATCTCTACATTCATGTGATCAAGATTTTGTGAATAACTTATTTGGTGCAGACCTAGGTACGCCTGAATCGGCTGCTCATTATATTAATAACATGTACTCATTTGGTGTTCCATCATTCCCAAATCAAGTAGATCATACTTCTTCGATGCATGTCGACCTACTAAGTGAAAATGTTCAAGAGACATATTGTAACACCCCGATTTTTAACAGCGTGAGTGTATTTTTTTTTCTTTTCAAAATCAACTAATGAAAAACCAAAGCGTAACACAAACGATAATTGTCATAATTAATTACATCATAATTATAACAAACTGAAATAGTTGTGAGGCAATAAACTAAAATATCCAAATATAAAATACGCAGGGGCTATGAGACCTATCAGGCATCGCTCATACCCCTGGGGTATTCTCGCCAGACACATGTACAAGTACTGCTCCAAGAAATACTAATCCCCATGGTCACGTCAAAAAACTGGAACATGGACCCACCAGGACAAAAATCATCTGATCGCATAAGTATAGTTACAGTCATCCCAAAATGAAATAAGAACAACCACCAAAAGAAAGATATCAAGTCCATATACAACAAAACTAATATGATCATACTCTAGCAACTACAATAACATGGGTGACCTCTACACACTCCACAAGTTCCGCCTGACGCAACATCTATCTTTGAGGTAACCTCATCCTCTTCAACATCCATAAATTGATCTCTCTCTTCAAAAGTCAGATCCACCCACGAGATAGGGGGCTTCGGCGGCGCCAGGACCTCAAAACAGTCTGCTACTTTAGTGACAGTCGGTAAAGGATCATTCACTGGAAGAGGAAGCTTTGACTCAGCCCACCTAGATGGCCCTACAATCTCTCGCTCCATGGGAATCAGCCCCTTATCCTTTCTGCCAGTCCCTGGTCCAACCACTGTATCCTCAGCTCCCACAACGGCCTCTGCCTCCACTCTAACTGAGGAATCCTTCGCATCTTCCCAAGCTCCACTCATCCCAAGCACTAATCCGGAAGGTACCGGATAATCGATCTTCTCGCGAGTAAGTTCCACAAAAAATATTGCCCCAACTTTCCTACTAGTCCTCACTACCCTCCCTGTATAAGTGGCCCTGCTTGAGATGGGGTCATATACCCAAGCAGTCGGCGAGTCTCGATCAGGGAAGTCTAACGACGTCTCCGTCGTCAAGGTAACGGTCAGTGGAATGAACTCGGGTATCATCTAAGGGCAAAGCCCAAATTTCCACAATAATTGTAAAAGGTCACCAACTGAAATTAACAAATAACACTTAGCTAAATTTTTATATCTTCAAATGCTCAAAAGAACCTTTCGTCTTAGCATACTCCTCGAAAGGAATTTCATATGTCCAAAAATGCATAAACAATGTTGAAAAATAAAGTTTTGACAAATTGCATTGTCGTAGCTAAACAACAAAGAAAATGCAAATTTTCAGTTCTAAAATAGCTCTGGATCAATCAACACTTCGAATATTCATTAAATCAATTATGAACACATAATTACATCCAAACTTAATCAACCAAACTTCACACTTCAAAGTAATTACGACAAATCACAACAACAACCGAATATGTATATACAATCATCATAGTATAACAAACATAACTCGCATGCCAAACACTCTAATGCAATGCGTATATGCCAAAATGCATGATTCCAGAATTCCAAACCAAAACCCTCCTTGAAGGGCGTAAATCATAATTGTACAGCCTCTCACAGACCAGTACTAATTACCAAGGTGCAATCTCTCACGGATTAGCACGACTTACTAGCGTGCAGCCTCTCACAGACCAGCACGACATACAAAAGTGCAGTCGCTCACAGACCAGCACAATTTACTAGCGTGCAGTCTCTCACAGACCAACACGATTTTCTAGATTGCAATCGCTCACATATCAGCACATTCTAGAGTGCAATCTCTCACAGATCAGCACGACATGACAATCCCCGCAAGGATAAGATGAACCAACAATTCACATGGCATCATCCTGTGGCCCATCGTCCTCGAAACTACGCATCGATAAACAACTCAGGGTGTGGTTCCCTCATCTTGCTCTCCAATTCCCAAGTCGCATCTCTAGTAGTTGGGTTCCAAATTACCTTGACCAAGGAAACATCCTTGTTCCTTAGTTGCTTAATCTTCCTATCATCAATTCTTACAGGTAATACTTCGAATGACAAGTTATCCTTCAGTTGAATTGTGTCTGGTTCGATCACATGTGACGGATCTGTAAGGTATTTCCTTAACTGCGACACTCAGGTATGTCTAAAGGTTGCAACATTCCAGCAGGTCGCTGATGTTGCACTTTCGCTTTCTGACAAGTTAAACAAGTTGATACATACTCCGCTACATGTCTCTTCATTCCTGGCCACCAATTATTCTGCCTCAAATCCTGATACATCTTTGTTGCTCCAGGATGAATACTCAATGTACTCTTATGAGCCTCTCCTAAAATTGTTTTTCTCATATCTGCAATTTCTGGTACAAAAATCCTACCATTACATCTCAAAATATTATCTGGTCCGATCTTAAAATCAGTTGTCTTCCCTTGCATTATTAGATTCCTCTTTTCTTGAATTAATGGGTCATCTTGAAAATTCGCAATGTCTTCAAGTAGTCCACTCGAAATCTTAATCATTCCGAATTTCAAAATTCTCGGTGCAAACTCTACCTTCAATTGTAGGTCCCTAAAAGCTTCCCACAACTCTTGTTGTCTAGCCATCACTGTTGAAGATACCGATACACTTCTTCTACTCAGCGCATCAGCCACTACATTGGCCTTCCCAGGGTGGTATTGTAGTGTGAAATCAAAATCCTTGAGAGTCTCCATCCATCTCCTCTGACGCATGTTCAATTCCTTCTGATCAAACAAATATTTCAAACTTTTATGGTCACTGAACATTGTGAACGTGCATCCATATAAATAGTGCCTCCAGATCTTCAATGCAAAAACTATAGCAGCAAGCTCTAAATCATGAGTACGATAGTTCCTTTCATGAATCTTCAATTGTCTTGAGGCGTAAGCTACAGCTTTCTTGTGTTGCATCAGAACACATCCCAAACCTTGGTGAGATGCATCACAGTAAACTTCATATGGTTCTTCTGGTTGTGGTAATACCGATACTGGTGAGGTTGTCAACTTTGTCTTCAGTAACTGAAAATTTTTCTCACACTTCTCCGTCCATGCAAACGGTTGATCTTTTCTAGTAAGTTGTGTCAACAGAGCTACAATCTTCGCAAAACCTTCAATAAACCTCCTATAATATCCTGCCAGTCCTACAAAACTTCGTATATCATTGACGGTCTAAGGCTGTTTCCAAGCAAGAACTGTCTCAATCTTTGCTGGATCCACATCGATTCCATCCTTGGTTATCACATGTCCTAAGAAATTTACTTTCTCTAGCCAAAACTCACACTTCGATAAATTGGCATACAATTGCTTCTCGCGTAAAATTTCAAGAACTTGGCGCAAATGTTCTTCCTCAGTCCTAGAATAAATCAAAATATCATCAATGAACACTACAACAACTTTTTCTAGAAATGGACTAAAAATTCTGTTCATGTAGTCCATAAAAATTGTGGTGCATTGGTAACTCCAAATGGCATAACAAGATATTCATAATGTCCATAACGAGTTCTGAAAGCAGTTTTCTGAATATCTCCTTCTCTCACTCGAATTTGATGGTAACCCTACTTCAAGTCAATCTTTGAAAATATCGCGACTCCTCTCAATTGATCCATCAAATCATCGATATGTGGTAAAGGATAACGATTCTTAATAGTCGCCTTATTAAGTTGTCGATAATCCACACATAAGCGTGAGCTTCCGTCCTTCTTCTTAACTAGCAACACCGGAGCTCCCCATGGTGATACACTTGGCCTAATAAATTTCTTCTCCAGCAAATCTTCAATTTGGCCTTTGAGCTCATTTAATTCCAATGGTGACATTCGATACGGCGCAATTTCAATTGGTCCGGTTCCTGGGTGCAAATCAATGAAGAACTCCACTTCCCTTATTGGAGGTAACCCTGGAATTTCCGTTGGAAATACGTCCTGGTACTCCTTTACAAGCACTACATCTTCTATGTTCACATTCACCTTTGCATCCACGTTGGCCAAAGACAGAAACTCATGAGTTCCTTCTCTTAGTGACACTCCGAGTTTGTTAGCAGCTAGATATTTAACAACTCTTGGTTCAGGGAAAAGAACCAGTTTGCGAGCACAGTCCAAGATCACATAATGATACGACATCCAATCCATACCGAGAATGACCTCGAGTGATTGTAGAGGTAAACAAATCAAATTAATCAAGAAATCCCTATTCTGGATAGTTACTTGACAATGTAAACATGCAGAATTTACTGTCAAAGTCTTAGCAGGTGTAGAAACAACCATATCAAAAGGTAGAGACGACACAGATAACTTCAGACGATTCACACAATCCATAGCAATGAAGGAATGGGTTGCCCCCGAATCAAAAAGTGCAGTTAGAGTGTTACCTGCAATCTCACAATCACGTTGAATCAATTTGCTAGATGTATTTCCAGCTTCAGCACCTACACAATAAACGCGTCCTCTAGCTGTAGGAAGAGTAGCCCTAGTTGCATTCACTATTGGTTCCACCTTCGGATCCCTGCAATCCCTTGCAATGTGCCCTGGCTTCTGGGAATTGTAACAAATTGGATTGTTAGAGGTACAAGAAGTAGCATAATGTCCCTCTTTTCCACATCGGAAACATCAAATCACTTGTCCCAATTGTCTTCCAAAGTTCTGGTTCCCTGGGTGATTCTGACTCCTGTTATTGTTCTGCGGGCGGTTATATGGCTTAAATACTTGTTTTCCTTTGTTGTTCTGATGGTTCGTCCGACTAGGCCCCCCGGAACTAAAGTTCCCTCCTCGGTTGGCTCTCTTGTTCTTCATGTCCTCAACATCTCTACATTTCTCCACTAAGACTTGGAAACGTTGAATTCCCAATGGGAGGACGAAGTCTTGAATCTCATACTTCAGTCCGTTTTGGAAACGGTGACACATAGATTGTTCATCAACCTCTTCACGGAAAAACCTAAAATGCCTTGACATTGACTCAAACTTAGCAGCGTACTCACCCACTGTCATATTTCCCTGATAGAGTTTAAGAAAATCATCCCCCAGCTTAGTCCTGGTACTCATCAGGAAGTATTTGTCTAAAAACTTCCTTTTGAACGACTCCCAATTCACCTCCTCATGAGCTGATCCCATTAGAAGCCTGGTACTTCTCCACCAATATTCGGCATCCCCTAGTAGCAGATACGTAGCATAGTTGACCTTCACCCTTGCTTGACAATTAATCATTTCGAAGATCTTTTCCACTTCTTGAATCCATTGATCAGCTTTTTCCGGGCTCTCATCACCCTTGAACTTTGGAGGATTGTAACGACAAAAATCTTCCAATCCCCTAGATTCAGCATCACGGATTTCTCTTT